>NC_056728.1:123760945-123780945 GCF_019279795.1 Protopterus annectens
GTGTGTGGAGGGACATTACTCAATGAAGATGGAGGAAACTTTACTTCTCCTGGCTATGATGGTGTAAGCAATTACACAAGTAACTTGGATTGTGAATGGACCATCCATAATCCCCATGTAGCAACTTCATCTATTTACATTCAGATGGTTGACTTTCACCTGGAGAACCATGCAACATGTGCTAAGGATTTCATTGAGTTCAGAGTCGGTAAGTTTAATGCCTTTATACATCACAACTTATTTTTAATTTTAGCTGTGAGATAAATGCCTTTGATACAGATAGGTATCAGATAAATTTGAGATTAAACTACCTTGCTGCATGAAATAGCTCCTTTGTTGAAGAGTTTTCTCATTGCACAGCCAGTGAATAACATCTAACTAGACATTATTACTTTGTAACTGTGAAGTCTAAATTTTGTTGTAAAACACTATTAGGCAGCCATTTTCTTTGTTATTTGTATTCAGTGGGTTTATTTCTGGGGCAAGTAAAAATATGGAAGTTTGCACAGATACATGCATATACGTTATGTATGAATGAAAATACGTCATGCATTTTGCAAAGCTAGAAAGAAGACAGACTGCATAAAAACAAGACAGCAATTTGTTAATTACATTGTTTTGCTCATGAAAGTCTTACGATAGGAGTTTTTATCTGCTGTCATCAAATATGTTTAGAATATTTATACTTGAATGCTTTCATGTTAGTAAACAGAATATGTTTGGGTTTTCTAAGTACTTAGGTAAAACCATGATTAAATAAGATATTTTTGTTACTAGATATATCATTAATTATGCAGCTGTTTGACAGTAAGATAAGCAGGATTCCTGTTAAATATTTGTTATGATCTTAATCTATCTGCTTCTTCTTTCCCATTAGCTTAACTCTTTGCTTGCTGTTATTCACTTTATTCAGCCATAAAATTATGTGTAGTACATGGAGAGCTGTGATTATGCTTAAACAAAATGACTAAATTATATCCTGATTCAGTTCTACTCTAGAGCTAGCCTCCACCTTAACAACACTTACTGTTAAGGTCACGTCTGCACTAAAAGACGAAATTGCTGACCAGTATATAGTAGTAGCAGGGCATGAGAAGGCTTCCTTTCAACTCCTGTTTCTGTCTTCTGTCTGCATTCACCCAGTAGTTTGGTTACAAGTGCTTCCCTTAGACAAGCAATATGTAAGGATGTCAACCACTTCCCACTACTTTACTGGCTTTCAAAGAGGGAGTGGAGCAACACATCTCATTTTTTTGATTAATTTGTAGTACATAGAGAAGATAAATCTCCATGCAGTATAAAGAATTATGACCGGGTCTGCAGTAGTAATCCTTAATTATGTGTTCTCGAGAGGAATGCCAAGATTCACCTCTCGAGCTTTGATCACAAGGTGAATTTCTTGGTATCCATGTCCCAAACAAATAATAAAGGGATATGATCAGTAAGACCCAATCATAACTCTTTGTAGTGCAAAGAGTCTTATCTACTCTATGTACTATCAGTTAACAATGTATTTTACATT
Organism: Protopterus annectens; assembly: GCF_019279795.1. Lineage (NCBI taxonomy): Eukaryota > Metazoa > Chordata > Ceratodontiformes > Protopteridae > Protopterus > Protopterus annectens. The sequence continues at coordinate 123,762,468 of NC_056728.1, forward strand.
TCCTGGTTAGGGGTCACCACAGCAGATCACTGGTCCACAGTTTGATTGGCAGTGGAGTTTTTATGGTGTCAAGTTGCCAACCTGGTGTTCAACCTTCACAGAAGGTATACACACACACACACACACACACACACACACACACACACACACACACACACACACACACCTACCTGCATGTCTTTAAAGCTCACTCGACCGCAGGGGGACATGCAGACTCCGCACAAAAGGCACTCCAGCTGAAAATTGAACTGGAGAACCTCTTGCTGTGAGGTAACAATGCTAACCGCTGCACTGCTGCAGCCATACACAAAAGAAAAAAAAAGTGATGTGTTTTAACAGCTTTGAAAGCCAGTAAAGCACCTAGTGAGTGCTGTCACATAGACAGCAAGTAAGTAAAAAGTCAGGGACAGTTTTTAAATACTGCCCTAATTTAAATATGTTATCTACAGACTGATGTCTGTAGACTTCCATGGAAATAGGAAGAAAGATATTCAGGGACCAAAGGAACATCCATCCTCTTATACCCAACCATAACAGTGCTTACTGAGTGTGTAACAATTGTTGCACACCTCTGAAAGTATGGTTATGGTTAGGGTCAGACCTTGTGTTACAGTAGAAAATACCATGTTTATCTTTTTTTCCAATTTTGGAATGTAATCATGTTGCCCTATGTACTACTACAATGCGGTTACAATCATCAACCTCTTTATAATCCTTTATATCTCTAACCCTCTACCTGTTTCCATTTCCTCTGCTCTCTCTCTTTCTCTGTCAGTTTTTCTCTCCACTTCTACTGCTTACCCATTCTTGACAGTTGCCACCTTTTCTGTTCACTTGTGTATTATTCCCTAATGTCAGTTTTGAACTGTGCGCTTCATAACAATTGCTGTCTTGTATACCTGCCAGTGATATCATTGTGTCTTTCTCTACATTTTTTCTCTTCCTTCTACCTGATTGTTGTTTTTTCCCTGACCATGTATGCATTTCTTCCTATGTGTGGTGTGTGTGTGTGTGTGTGTGTGTGTGTGTGTGTGTGTGTGTGTGTGTGTGTGTGTGTGTGTGTGTGTGTGTGTGTGTGTGTGTTTGTTTGTTTGTTTGTTTTGGGAAGGGTTGGAGTGCAGCATATACTTTTTGAGGTCAACAAAGACAAATTAATAAATAAATAATAAAATAAATGCCATTTTTATTTGCTTTCACTCTGGGGTGAAGTTGTTAGGACTTGGCATTCCTCCTTAGGAGAGAAGAGAGGAGCACCAAATCAGATTTATGCTCCTCAGCCTAGCATTGAAGAGCGCCAGATTAGGGAGCAGCTCTAAGTGCCAAATGAACAAGCTACAGCTCTCTTACAGCCTAAGGTAGCACCCCACTATCATTTATTACTCACAAGCACTTTGTTCAGAGATGTTTTTTTTAATAATTGCTTGTTGTTCACCCTCACCATTTTAGAGTGCCACTAGACCATGATACACTGCCTTTACTTCTTACCATTTGAATCTTTCCCTTAGCCTACTACTTTCACTTTTCTGTGTAGTGGATACTTCTACATGATTGTTACTGACTCTTCAGTCAGTGTTAAAGACTGGACTCTGTATGCAGAAATGATCTGGGACTTTTTTAATAAAATGACTATAGCCCATAACTACTATTTGGTTTGATTTCTTCACTGGGTATATAGGTGCCAGCTATACAGTCTCTATCCTAAACACAAGAAACTTTGCATATTGTTTGAGCAGACCATATGCATGAAGAAAGAAGATGAATCAGAATAAAATAAATCACGAGTTAGGGTATATTTGAATATCTTAGTCTAATTTCTTCTTGTAACTATCAAAGCCTTATTCATCAGTGGGACAAAAAGCACACATTTATCAACACTTTTTGAAGTGGTTTGAGTTTATTTGCACTTGAATGCCTAGGCCAATCATTGTTTTAGTTTGCAGGCCAGACACTACCGATAATGCAACCTGCATTGAGTTACCAGGGCAGCATGACAGAGACATAGCTCAGGTAGATCCTAAAACTTTGTAGGGTGTTCAGCATTGCATTATACACTCCCAATATGATCTGACATTCCAGCTTTGGGGTATGGTGCAAAGATGAGTGTAACTGTAGTACTAAACTACTTTAATTTTATCTGACTTGAAACTGGTATGTGAAAAACAGTTGCAGACATTAGACAATGTCAAAATAGTCTTTTTAATGGAAGCATGAGGAACCAGGTAACCCAAGTATAGTATAGCACAGAAGGTAGTTATGACCCAGGTAAGGTTACTGATGATGAATGAAGCAATGAATGCCTCCAAAAAGCAAAGCCATGAGAGTCTAAAGGTAGAACTTCTAATGAGGTGAACAACTTCAGAACCATAACCTTTCTAGCTCCACTATTTAAAATCCTAAAAAAGTGAATCCATTCCCAACTACTAGGATATCTTCTAACAAATAACCTCCTAACCCTAACACAGCATGGTTTAGATCATTGCATAGCACTGATTCTGCTCTTCTCTCTTTTATCAACACATTTCACTGCCATAAAAATAACAGTAACCTATTATCCACCATCTATTTTTCTTAATTTATCAAAAGTCTTTGACATTGTAGCGCATTACAAATTGCTAAACAAACTCTAATATCGGTCTCTCTTATAACACAGTATCTTGGTTTACATCATATCTTGGAAATTGAAGTCAGAGTGTCAAATGAAACAAACTATATCCCCAACAAACTATATCCCCTTCTCTCCCTGTATCAGTGAGAGCTCCACAGGGCTCTGTCCTTGGCATCCTCCTATTTAACATCTTCATTATCTATATTCCGCAAAGTCTTCCACCATTCAATATGGAGATGATTTCACAATCATTTGCAAAGCCAAATCAGTCTGTGAACTTCTTTCAGACTGCCTTAATGTCTGTAGAAACTTGGCTCAAGTTCTATATATTATGCTAATTGCCAGGAAAAGAAAGCTAATGCTCTTTATCCTATCCCAACAGCAAAAGCAACTTTTCCCAAATCACATCATATGAAATTACAATCACTGAAGTCTCCCATACTAAGTTACTAGGGCTTAACAATTGATGCTCAACTAAAATTAGTCATTCACACACAGGAAGTCACCAAAAAAAAAAAAAAAAAAGAAACAACAAAAGCTAGATATGCTATACAGAGCCACACAGTTCCTTACTATCAATACCAGACAAAACATAGCCTCAGCTTTTCTTGCTTCCAGCTCTCACATATGCAGCATCTGTAATAAGTTACATAAAACTCAAATCTCTAAACTTGACCAAACAAACATACAACAAAACTGCTAAATTTGAAACCAACTCTCCTGCTGGAATTCATCACTGTGACCCACTTAAAGAACTTAAATGACTTGAATTTCTTAATTACTTCAGCTCCATTCAGCTAAAACAAGCTCACAGAATCCCTTACTGCCCTGATACTTGTGCTGCTCCCAACTCTGTCTTATCTTGGTACCTTCCAAAGTGGCCCCTTAGATCCTCATAAAAGTCCTTATGCAATGAAACATCAATTGCTAACTTGCATGCTAAATCTGACTGCTCACACTCTATGGCTAAACTGTGGAATTCTCTTCCACTGCCTATTTGTGAAATCTCCAAACCCTGACAATTCAAACTCCAAATAGAATCATAGTCCATTCGAAATGGATATGCCAGTGGTCTTCACTCCCATTTGCAGCATCCTGAAACTCTAAAACACCTGCCAATATCTTCCCAAATTCTCACCAACTATTAAAGTATCACACACATACTACTACATCAGTTACACCAGGGTGACTACTTTTCAAGCATTCCATCTTCATTTACTATTTTCCTCTTAGCTACCAGGATTATCTAGTATTATCAGTAATTATTTCTGCTAATTTCTGTCATTTCTATCTTCAGTTACTTCACAGAGTATCTATATTACTGGACACTATACATATCTTTCTACTGGGTCCTGTTAGTTTGTTCAACATCTGTTTAATCTACCTTATTTAATCGACTATACATATAGTCGACAGGTGTGTCAGACTGACTGATCCCTGAGTTAGTACATCTAATTAGTTGGGGTGTTGGGGCGTGTTGTTTATGTTTTTTTTAAGTAATATTTGCATGTGCCAAAAAGCAACCTCGGTGCATGCATTCTAGGAAGTTGATGTTTCCATTTTTGACAGAGTAGTTTACCTTCAGGATGTCAGCATTCATGTTAGTAAACCAGCTGATGGTAAATATTTCGATTATACTTCTCTCCATATATCTAAATATAATTTTCTTCTATTCAACTGATTGTTCTGAATTTAAAACTTGAAATTGTAAATGTGCTGTGGTTTGTGTTCTATCCTCTTTAATTTCTAGTGTTGTACTTATTTTTTGCAATGTTTTGCTTTAGTCTGTATTGTTAAAAAGTTACATTCATTATAATGTACTTTGACTGTTTTTGTTGTAAGTGTTTGTTTACCATTTGGAGCTTTTCTTATTGGGTCTCTGCTAAAAATGTTTTTTTATGACCCAGTCACACCAGGTAAACAAATGTTAATAAATAAATAGAATAAATAATAAAATGGTCTAAAACTGGTGTAATTTAGCCCATTCCTCAGCAGTAGATGGATGTCCAGTTCAAATACCTTTTCAAGAGTATGGCAGCACTTTTTGACTAACACCAAGTTTACTTCTGTCAGTACATAGATTTTAAGGCACAAAACTGCAGGTATGGTGTCATGTACTTGCTGAAGGTGTACTGGTTTCTCTAGAGAAGGTTGCACTATAGAAAATGCTTATGTTTGTTGGAGGGGCACATTTTCTAAAACTGAACAGCCATGTATAATAATAAAATAATGTAGAAGATGAAATTTTACCATCAGATGAATTAGAATATTTAGGTCTATTCTGAATTAATCTCATTACGAAGAAATGCAATTATTTATGCCTCTGATAACTGGATTAGTGATTAGACCCATACTTGGCCTTTTTCGGTTATGACTCAAGGTGAAGCAAAATAAGAATATATCCATGGGAATCATGCTTATCACTTATTATAATTCTACAACACACAATTCTAAGACCAATTTTGCACAGTTAGGAGATGATTATTTGTACTCCTGAGCTCTGGGTGACTCTGTGGGCTAGTAAGAATACAGTGTACTATGTACCGGCCCCCTAAATGGTGAGGAGGAGGAGGATATGTGTAGGTTTTTCATCACAGAAAACACAGCAGTTATTTTCAGTGCTGTTGAATACTTTGCAGAGTTTCATAGAATTTTGTGTTTCAGAACTGTGAGGCTGAAAACACAATATGATATTCAGCAAACAGCTGCTCATTTGGTGTAATGGTTATATATATCTGAATCACAGTTTTTATAAAGGTCTGTAGAACATCATTAAAAGACATCATAGCTGTGCAGGACAATGTACTATAAGAAAAGATAGGGCACAAGGGCAGAGAACATCTTGTCACCTGTTAGGAGCTTGGCATGTGGAATAAAAAGCTGAGATAAGAGAGAGATATTTAGGCCAGTGACTGTTCATAGGACTATAGGGTGAAAACTTTCAATACCAGTAATTATGGTGGGAGGGACATAGACAAAGACTGCAGAGACTTCTTTGAAAAAGAGTGTTGGGAATGCATAATCTGAGTGGTGGGAATGTGAAACATACAACAGCAAGGATCGATACTAGGTCCTCTAATGTTCAATATTTTCATAACTGACCTTCATAAAGCCCCTGATATCCAGAATCTCATCCAATATGCTGACAATTAGACTCTGATATCCACCTCTGACAACTTCTCTGATCTCCTCACAATTACACAACGGGCTTTCACCTCTATTGAATCATGGCTTATTAACGCACAACTTATGCTTAACCCCCCCAAAAAAAATAACTTTTACTTTTCTCAACAAAATCTCCTGATTCTGATTTCAAAATCCTTGCAAATGACAGCACACAAATAGAACTAGTAAAGACAGCTAAATTACTAGGGCTAACAATAGACACCAAACTCACTTTCGAACAGCATATCCTAAATGCAGTCAAGAAAACTCATTTCAAATTAGGCAAACTAGATAGACACAAACTCTATATAGATAAATGTACCAAAACAAAACTTGCCAATACCCTACTCATCTCCTCCTTCCTATATGGTGGTGCTGTGGTGCTGCTGTTTTTACCAATCTACACACAACCCTTAGCAACAAATTACAATCTTGCTACAATAAAATAGTTAAATTCGCCACTGAAAAACCACACCACACTCATCACTGCCAAGCAATCACTGAACTAAAAGGGCTTGAATTGTCCCACCATCTACACTACACATATCTAACCTTAGCTCATAAGCTAATTTGTAAACTTGATGAATGCCCTGCCCTTGTTTCACTGCTGCAAACATATACCCCCACAAGAACACTAAGATCTTCCTGTAAACTCTTGCTCTCTGTGACAAAACCCAACAGAAGAGCTGGACAATGCCTGTTCTCCCATTCTATCGCCAAACTATGGAATAACCTACCATCTGAAATTACCCAAACTGACCATCCAAAATCTTTCAAAGTAGCCCTCAAATCTCATTTCCTAGAGAATCCCTCTTGCACATGCCTTAGGAGCAAACCACCTTAAACATCACAAAATCATAGACTGGCATATGTAGTAACTCAAAGCCCTTCAGAATAATACTGTAAATTACACTGTCTGCAAAGAAAGTACTGTATTACAGTCCAAGTGTGTCTACTTATGTAATATTTGTAACCTATGTAATGATGTTAGGTAGTCCGATCTCACCTTCATTTTTACATATGGGTTCGGAGCCGATCCCCGGCTCCAACTCGGCCGATTTACAAGCTGGAAGACTTCTGGTTGGCTCATGGCTAAGCAGGTATCCCATGCTGCACCAGTACAATCCCCGGATCTCGTTTGCCATGTCGATGAGTTCGGTTGTGCTTCACTTGGCTCTGGCTAAGTTTTTCAAAATTCTTTATATTCTATAGTATTCAATGCTTTATTAGAACCTTTATTGTATATTTAGTGTTGCTAATATATTAGGCAGTTGTATTGCTTGCGCTTTTTGAGTGCAACTTAGTTTTCTAGTTATTACTGGTATCCTGTGTGCCAGTTAGTTTTAGGTGCCGTTGCACATTTTTTGATTATTAGGTAGAGTTTTTGGCGGTTTTCTGCTCTTAGTTAACATGGGGTTCTGTTGTCTTGTCTGTTGTTATTCTAACTTTTTATGGTCACAGTTGGCAGCTAGTGTCTGCTATTTTGACATTGTTTGTTTTGGCAGGGATCCGCTTGTGAATTTACTAGGATTGCAAGTATATTACCCGTTTATTTTTAGGAATATAGAAATTTATTGTGTCATTTACGGTTTCTCTTGTGTGCATGTGCTTTCCTTTCTGGTCTGTTTTTAAGTTAGAAGACCTAGTTTCACTACACCGGGCTAGGCCCGTTTAAGTTAGAGGGCCTAGTCCTCATGTAACGCCTTTAGCTAGCTTTCTCTACACTGGGCTAGGCCCGTTTAAGTTAGAGAACCTAGTCCTTGTGTAATTCCTTCTTAGGGCTAGGCCCGTTTTAGTTAGAGGACCTAGTCCTCCTTCCTTTTCTCTTTTTCAATCTCTCTGGTTTGTGTGTGTGTAATATGTCTAAGGAAAATAAGGAGCATAAACCCTCGGGGTTCAAAAAGTGAATAAAATGCTCCCAGAAGATGTCCTTAAAGGATGGCCACAGTAGCTGTCTCTACTGCCTACAGGCCATCCACTTACAGGAGTCATGTTTGTTCTGCCATGCTTTCTCTCCTAGAGTGTTACAGGAGACAAAGAACAAACTCATACTCAAGGGTCTATTGAAACCATGCATGGAGGAAGCACTATCCAGTTCTTCGGCTTCCTCTAAGTCTGGGAATTCAAAATCCTCAAAAAGGCCTTCTCCGGCACTGGCTGGTGTCTCGGAGCCACCTCCTAAACAGTCAAAACAATCCAAATCTGCCTCATTGACTCCACAGCCTTCGGAGCCAATGGAGAGCATCATGGTGGTGTCAGAGTCAGTTACAGGTGTTTTGGAACTGATCTTTGAACCTATTGATACAGCAGTTCACTCTGCTACTCGGAGCCGGTCTGTAAGCTCCCTACCGGTTTCCCTTAACAATTAAGTCTCCAGTGCCCCCCAGGTCAAGATTCCCAACTATGTCTTCCAGGTCTTCCAGGAGCCTTTCAGAAGAAGATGTGGAGAGGGTAGTGCTGAGACTCCTGAACTCGTCTGCCTTACCAAATTTATTGTTGGCTCCAACCCAGTCGGCTCTAGAGCCACTTGGCCCAGCTTTGCCCTTGTCTGCTATTACTCCTCCGAGCCATACTGGCCTTTTGGAGCCGGAGTGCTTGGTGCCAATGGAGGAAATGCCAGCTCCAGCTCACCTTGTTGCTGCCTTGGAGCCGGGTTCGGGTTAGACATGCTCGGTGCCGTCCGTCGTGTCCAGGGGACGAAGCATTCCTGTTGGCACCAACAGGGAGGGTTGGAATTGATCTTCTTCGGTTCCAAGCCTTCCTCTCGGTGCTTCAGCCAGGGTGAGCTCAGACCCTGCATCTATCTCAGAGCCAACAGCTCTGGCTCCGGTGCCGACCCGCATCTCTTCGGAGTGGGGGAGGTCTTTGGAGATGGAGAGGTCAGAGTTTGAGATGATGAGGAGCGTGCTGTCTCATTCTCCAGCCCCAACCAGTGGCACTAGCACTCTTCCCCCAAGAGCACCCACTTTAGTCTCAGCCCTCCTCCTGACACCGTGGAGCCAGTCCCCAGGAGACCAAATAAGTTCTTGTCTGCCCCTCCTGGTAAAGAGTTCTTGTCCAAGGGCGTTCCTGTAGATGCCATGGTGGTGGCGGCAGCCACGAAGAAGGAGTTAGCGGAGACTTCTTCATCTGTTCATCTGCCAAACAAGGAGTCTCGACAGATGGACAGATTTGGGAAGCATATTTTTAGTTCAGCGACCTTTACCCTTCAATCACTGAACTATCTCACGCACTTCACAAGGTTGCAGAGGGATCTCCTCAACGAGTTAGGAGATTCCATACAAGGTGCATGTACTGAGGGAGTTCCTGACAAGATTTCTACTCAGTTGACCACCTTAAATTCTGTGGTTAACTCCTCCATGCGACTTTTCTCTTATGCTGCGGATGGAGCGAGTAGAGCAGCGGGTTCCGGAGTTGCCTTGAGGCGCCAGTCCTGGATGCGCTTATGTAATTTTGTGGAATCGTTCAAGTCTACTTTCACCAATGCCCCATTTGATGGTTCCTCATTGTTTGGTTCCAAGGTGAAGGATACACTCACTTGGTGTGAGCAAGAAGGAAAGACGCTTTCTGCCATGGGAGTGCTTTTTACTGTCCCTTCCAGACCATACTCCAAGGGTCAAAGGGGCGGTAAAATGTGGTTCAAGAAGTCCCAGAGGGTCTTTCCTGACACACAGGGTGAATCCTCTTTCAGAGGGAGAGGAGGAGGAAATGGTAGATGTCGCCCTAGAGGCAGGGGTGGTCCGCAATACCAACAAGGCCGTGATTCCTTTCAAGGACGGCTTTATCAGCACTCCTGATGTGGAGCCCGACTGTGCTTCTCTGCGGCCGGTCGGGGGTCACATTTCTTTGTACCAAGAAGCCTGACTAAATATCACCCAAGACAAGTGAGTACAAAAAGTTGTTACCAGAGGCTATATCATACCCTTTTCCCTGTCACCGTTTGTTCCCAAAAGGATCCCAGATGTACCACCCAATCTCAGGGATCAGGCAACTGTGGAGATCAACAAGTTGCTCTTAAAAAGAGTCATCCAACCCATCCCAGCAGACCAGATAGGATCCAGAACTTACTCCAGGTTCTTTTTAGTTCCAAAATGAACCGGAGATTGGAGGCCAATATTGGTCCTCAGCAGATTGAACGAATCAGTGAAGAAGGACAAGTTCCAGATGGTAACACTACAGTATATGCTCCCTTTGTTAGGGAAAGACTTTTGGATGTGCTCTCTGGATCTTCAGGATGCCTACTACCACATAAAAATGGACAAGGTGTCCAGAAGCCATCTACGCTTCTGGCTGGGAACCAGTCACTATCAGTTTCGTGCTCTGCCCTTTGGTCTTACCACAGCCCCCAGGGTGTTCACTAAATGCATGGCAGTAGTGACAGCTCACCTGAGATGTCAGGGATTCCAGGTGTTTCCGTATTTGGACGACTGGCTCCTGACCACCCCCACCAGGCATCTACTCCTCCAAAACAGGGACACCATGATTCAACTTTGTGCTCAGTTAGGGATCTCCATAAATTGGAAAGAATCTGCATTATTGCCCTTTCAATCTGTGATTTTTATAGGCGCAGAGGTAGACAACATGACAGCTCGTCTCCCCACCGAAAGGGCACAGAACTTAATCTCCCAAGTTCAACATTTTCTCCCATTGCAAAAAGTCAAAACGAAGTGGGTTCTTCAGCTCCTTGGGACTATGGCTTCCACAATTCTAATGGTACCATTAGCCAGGTTGCACATGAGAATTCTCCAGTGGCTTCTGTCTTCCCAATTGTCCTTCCAATCTCTTCCACTGAGTAATCATATCCTGCTGACAGAATCATGCAAGAAGGACCTTCGTTGGTGGATAGCTCCCAATCAACTGATCACAGGTGCCCCCTTTGTTCTGGCCCAACCCCGTTACCACCGTGACCACGGATGTCACCCAGATCAGGAGGGGGGGCATTATCTCGGCAGGAATGTCCAAGGCACATGGCAAGAATACGAGGCTCACCTAAATATCAATGTTCTGGAGATGAGGGTGGTGCTTCTGACATTGCAAGCACTTCAAGACCTTCTTCCTCTAGGGACAATTGCGATACAATCAGACAACATGTCGGTGGTTTGGTATATCAACAAACAGGGCGGTACCAGATCTTACCCACACTGTCAAGAGGCCATGCGAGTTTGGGAATGGGCGATTTCTTCCCAATGCTTTCTGGTTGCAGTGCACATTCCAGGGATTACCAACGTGATATCTGACAAGCTCAGCTGGGCAATCCTAATGCCTCATGAGTGGTCTCTGAAACGGGAAATGGTGGATCAGATTTTCCAGAAATGGGGACAGCCTTGCTGCGACCTTTTTGCCAGCCCAGTCAATACCAAATGCAGCAGCTATTTTTCCCTCATTCCCCCTCCAGGGGAGTCTCCCAGAGATGCTCTGGCTCACGATTGGCCCATGGGACTTCTGTATGTCTTTCCTTCAATCTCATTTCCAAAGTGATTCAGAAAGCCAGTCAGCTGGGAAACAAGTTGATCCTCATTGCTGCTTACTGGCCTCGTCAGGTCTGGTTCCCCTTCCTCGAGCCTCTCCTCCTGGACGATCCTTGGATTCTGGACCCAGCTCCAGATCTATTGACTCACATGTCGGGTTCACTACACCTCTCAATCCACACCCTCAAACTGACAGCATGGCTGCTCCAGTTCCATCCATAGTCAGGCTTCATGATGTATCATCCTCAGTGTCACATATTCTTATGTCTTCCCATAAACCTTCAACTAGGAGGCTGTATGGCATTAAATGGAAAAGATTTTCTATTTGGGCACAGAGGATGAATGTAGATCCATACACTGATTCTATCCCTGTGATTCTGGATTTTCTTTCTGAGCTTTTTCAGCAAAGATCTGCCACTGCCACTATTAGACTCCAATTGGCAGTGATTTCTCATTTTCACTTAGGTTTTCCAGATACCAATGTAATGTCTTATTAGCTATGCAAGACCTTTTTGAAAGGGGCCACTCTATTGAAACCACCTCTGCAAGATCCAGTGGCTTCTTGGGATTTAAATTTTGTGTTGTCCAAATTGACTTCTCCCCCCTTTGAACTTTGCCACTCATCTTCTATAAAATTTTTGTCTTGGAAGACCTTGTTTTTGTTAGCTATCACATCAACTAGACGGGTATCGGAGCTACAGACCTCGTCTATTAAGCCACCGTATTTGATTTTTCACAAAGACAGGGTGTCATTATGTACTAATCCCTCCTTTGACCCCAAAGTTTGTTCTAATGGTACCTTAAACCAATCAATAGAACTCCCAGTTTTCTTCCCTAACCACAGTAATGCAGCTGAGTACCGTTTTCATCAGCTAGACATTCATAGGCAACTACGTTTTTATCTACAGCGGACTAAGGCTTTCAGGAAATCAGATCAATTATTCATTTCCTTTTCTGACTCTAGATTGGGCTTACCAGTTTTTAAAGTGACACTATCTAATTGGATTTCCAGTTGTATAGCCTTTATCTATAGCTCGGAGGGCAAACCTTTACCCTACAGGATCAAGGCTCATTCTACCAGGTTGCTGTCTACCTCTGCAGCCTTTCAAGCCAGGGTACCACTTGATAATATTTGTGCAGCAGCTACGTGGGCTACCCCTCACACTTTTATTACACATTGCAAATTGGATTTGGCATCCAGGGTTAGAGCATCCTTTGGCTCCACGGTGCCCAAGAGTATTTTCCAATGAGCCACCCAAGAATAAGGCACTAGGGACGCTGTCCCATATGTAAAAATGAAGATGAGATTGGACTACCTAACATAAAGAAGTTATGTACTCTCCATAACATTCCATGTTGGTAGTCCATCTCACCCTTCATTTTTACCAACCTGCCCTCCTGCCCCCATCCTGGAAGATCTGAAAGTAATAATTTGATTGCCCTTGGTTGGAGACTCGGTTGTTTTTATGGTTGTTACTCTAGTGCGCAGCAAACAAGATCTGGGGATTGTACTGGTGCACCATGGGATACCTGCTTAGACACAAGCCAACCAGAAGTCTTCCAGCTTTTAAATCGGCCGAGTCGGAGCCGATCCCCATATGTAAAAATGAAGGGTGAGATGGACTACCAACATGGAACGTTATGGTGAGTACATAACTTCTTATTTTCCAAATGCAATATTGATGCAATCCTATTAATTTGTAATTTGTAAAATGCTTGTTTTTTTTTTTTTTTTTTTTTTAATCATACCTTTAATCTTATGTCAAATCGTTTTATTGTCTCTTTGTAACTCTCTGTGGAGCTTTTCTCACCGGGCCTCCACTGAAAATGGGTCTCTGACCCAGTGGACTTTCCCGGTAAACAAATGCTAATAAATACAAAATAAATAAATAAATTCTTGCAAGTAGATTGTGTTAGAACTCTGCCTTAACAGGTTCTGCTATACATACAGGACTGGCAACCAGACCTGCAGTAGTGGTGAAACCTTTAGTTTATTTTAATACTTAGTTGTTTATATTACTTTGGTAACTAAATCAGCAGCAACATGCTGAAATCTCATTAAAATTCTTTTATTTTATTTTATTTTAGTTGAAGACTATTTTTCCATTTAAAAGATGCATGATTTATGTTTTGACTGGTGCTGTTATTATCAATTATTATACTGCCCTGGCTGTGTAGCCAAAGTAATGTAACAAATCTGTGATGTTGGCAGAACAGTATAACATATTATAGATGATGTTTTGTATATATAACAGTCTCTGGATATACAGAATGTTATTGATAATACTTACACACACAATGTGAAATAGATTGCTTACCCCCTATACTTTCTAGCTATTTACCTTACTAACACCATCTCTCAAGTAACCATCTCTTCTCCCTTCACTTCTACCTCTTAACTCCCTTGTTCCATTCTTACAAATAAGTAGTAAGTAGGAACCATGCATCAAAAGTGCCCCTGTCACATTTCATTTATCTTTTCATATATTTATAATTTGGTATATCTACTGTGAAAGCCATACATATCCCATACTTCACTAGCTCCTTTACCCTCCTCACAAAATATTCTTTAGTTCTGTTTACCATCATCTTCTGAACCAGATATAATTCTAGTACATTTAGTGCCCTTTTCCCAATATGTACTTTTGTTGTATTTTCTCTTATTTATTTATTTATTTTACATTTGTTGACCGGGCTAGTCTAGCTGGATATATTTCCATTTTCAGTAGAGGCCCAGGGAGAAAAGCTCCAGCATTAATAATTAGATCATAACTTGAAATACAAAACAAGAATGGTACTCATAGTTGAAACATAGTAAATGAAAGTAGTTCTCCTCACAAAATATTCTTTAGTTCTGTTTACCATCATCTTCTGAACCAGATATAATTCTAGTACATTTAGTGCCCTTTTCCCAAAGTTCTGTTTACCATCATCTTCTGAACCAGATATAATTCTAGTACATTTAGTGCCCTTTTCCCAAATTGTACTTTTGTTGTATTTTCTCTTATATTCACAACTAGAGATTTTTGAGTATTACATTTAACACTTGCTCTTTCTGCATTCCTTTAACCTGTCCTAACTCACCAACTGTTTTGATCTTCTTTATTCAGTATGCAGAAAATGTATGCAAAGCCATATAAACAGCTACTTTTTAAGTTTCAGATTCATACATTGAGATCCTTCTAGAGCTACAAGACTGTGTTCTCTTAAGATAATGTTCCTTATAGCCTATGAGATTTCAATATTTTCCCCAGATTTGGAGCATACTCACCCAAAGATGCAACTTTGGTAACCAATCTATCAATGAAGTGACACTGTAATGTTTGTTCACCTGACTTAGCAGTGCCACCATTGCTACTGACTGTGAAGTTAAATGAGCATTATTGTATATACATCTGCCCTTACCAACATGCTGATGATGTACATAATAGATTTAAAATCATATTGTTATGTAATAAACATCTAACTGCCTCTCAAAGTGGTTGTTTTATGACAACATTTTTTCCTCATTTGTACCTAAGGCCCTGACAGCATGTACTTCTCTGTTTTGTCTTCTCTTACACAGATAACAGTGCAGGGTATCTCTTAGCTAAACTCTGTGGACAATCCATCCCATCAGTGCCATTTGTTTTTGCTGCTGAACAGATCTGGGTCCGTTTTGTGACTGATTCAACGGGGCAAGATGTTGGTTTTCTTGCCAAGTATCTATTCTCAGGTAAGACAGTTAATAATGGCAGGAGGTTAGACTTTTATGACAAATGTAACTAATACCCTCATACAGCCATCATGTAGCAGAGCAGGCAATAGTACTTTACTGCACACCATGCACCATGCTGCAACATTTTTCTGTTTTTGTGATTTTATTAGTTGAATTTTGAACTAATTCTGTTTTTACTGTCATATTTACTGGGCTTCTTGCTGCATCTGACACTGTTATTCACATTGGATTCATAAAGTTTTTCCCTTAGTTGGTGTTGGTGTACTTCTGAGCTAGTTCTTTTGTACAATCTTCACTTTATTACAAAGTTAATTGTTTATAGTGGTATGAAAGCTATTAAAATGGCTGATGTGATAAAAATGTATAGCTGTGGTAGGAAAACTTTATTATCTGATGTTGTCGATCTTCATTTTATCCTTGACAGATGGGTTTGATTCCAATCTTGGAACCAACTCAGCTGTTACTACATCTCGCACCAGCCAAAAACTCTCGAGCTTCACCTCTACCCAGAATCCCTTTCTCTCAATTGCCTCAGATCTTGTTTGCCATTTTCCGAAAACAGATGTGTCTAACTACTACTCTTGAGCAATAGTGGGTTTAAGTAAATTTTTGTCATTTTTCTTATAATTTCTGTCTCCTTTCCCTTTTCTTCTTTCTTGTTATACTTAGTGTATTTCTCCGAGTATCATCATTGATACTTTTACACTTTTGTGTATTCCCCATTATCATTGCTGATAGTTCTCCCATCTCTCTCTCATAGTCTTTCTCTTGTCCCTGTACATGCTTGGGTATTTCTATGACTATCATTGTTGAGAGTTTCTTTTTTCACTTTTTTCTTTCTATCTTACAATATAAAATGTAAGTAAAAATTACATCTCTTCTGGTCTCGCTTTCCCCCTTTTTTTTTTTTTTTTTTGTGGAGTGAGATTTACTTAGCAGATTTTTCTAACTGTTTTTCCTTGACTGACATGGCTGACAAGGGTAAAGGCCCCTCTCACTTAAAAAAAAAATGTCAGAAGTGTGGCCATAAAATTCCCTTGTCAGACTTTCATTTATTGTGTGTGTATTGTCTCGGTACTCATCATTTACAGGAAGATTGCAGCATTTGTCAAACATTCAGCCACCTCGTTTTAGTGGCAAGGCAGAATAAGCTTATTTTAAAAGGACTTCTACCTTCAGCCTTTGGTGAAGTCTTATCCACAGGAAATAAAGTTAAGACATATGTTTCATCTCCTTCTTCCTCATCATCTATAGAAAAACTGAAGAAAACAAGTCTCTCTGTTCTGACCTCCCCATCGGTTTCAAAAGCAATTGAAGACCTTGGCTCCAAAAGTTCCCTGGAACTGAAGGCCTCTGCTGTTGACACTCCAGTGCTTACATGCATTCCGGCACCAATTGCAGCTTCAGTCCCTTCAACTTCGAAGGCCTCAATGCAGAATGTGACTGCTGCTTCACCTGACAAAACCACTTTGCCTAGAACTACATAATCTCTGTCTATTGATACCTCTGCTGGGGATTTTCCAGGGGTATTCATTAAGAAGTCTAAGTCCCCTTCCACATTGTCCGTCCATTCCACCAAAAGCCTTTCAGAACTCGATGTGGAGAGGCTAGTGAATAAAATGTTATGGGCTAGAGAGCTTTCAGGCCCCTCTTCAGTACCGACCCCTTTGGGAATTGGTACTGAAAATTCCTTTGCACAATTAACTACTCCTCCTCTAACCTCCTCAGAGGTCTTAGAGTCCTCTGTTCTAGACCTCCTGGCACCGACTGTACGGGCTCCGGAGTTATTTGCTTCTTCTGTGCTGGTAGTTACCCTGAGCTCTTCAATTGTTTTTAAGCCGAAGACCTTCCAGAGCCATGGCTACCCTGCTGGTTCCAGGGGACAGGTCTTGACTCCAGGATTTTTGGAGCCGTCCCTGCTCCTTGGAGCTTCAGCTTGAGTTAGTTCAGCTCCAGCTTCAGTCTCTGGGGTCAGTTCTTCAAAGCGGAGAGTGACCTCTGTGCCGAGGCAGTCCTTCTTTGTTCTGGGCTCCCTTCCCTTTTCAGGATGGCCAGCCTTCGATGCTATGCAGAGGACCCTTTCACTTATACAGATTCAGTCAGTGCTTAGCCTCTCGGAGCAGGTACCCCCCCCCATTTCTTTTATTCCTCCTGCCTCTCCACTGGGACAGTGGGTGTTGAAGCCTCAGGTATCACAGGCACAGTTACTGTCATCTTCTGATACCTCCCCAGATTATCCCCCCTGAGGAGGTCCCTCATAAAAAGAAGTGTAAGAGGAAGCACTTGGATTCCCCCCAGGAATCAGTCATAGAAGACACAGACATCAATGAGGGGGAAGGTTCCCCATGGTCACCCCCTGAAAATGTCTTATTTGGAGACATCTTGGAAATTTTAAAGCAGAGGGATGACTGAAAGTCCCAAAAGCCTTCCTCTGAGGAATCTGTTTACCTGCAGGCTTTCGGCATCCACCCATCTACCTCTTGGGTGACTCTGCCCACAGATGAACTAACTCATTCAGTTAATTTCTCAGCAGGTATGGAAGGCTTCAGGCACCATACAGCCCATCCCTAAAAGACCATATAAGATTCTTTCTGCTCCAGAAGATAAGACGTTTTGGGCTAAGGGGTTGGCTGTAGATGCTATGGTCATAGCAGCAGCCACTAAAAAGGAACTTGCTGAGGAGAGTTCCTCCATCCATCCCCACAGTAGGGAGTCTCAGACCATGAACAGATTTGGAAAGCAGGTTTATGCTTCATCTACCTTCACCATAAGGATTTTTAAATTTTTGGCATATTTCATCAGATTCCAATGGGATCTGATTAAAGAGTTATCAAACACCCTGGCAGGAGCTATAGCTGATGGAGTCCAAGAGAAAGTGGCTTCCCAGTTAGCCACCCTGGAGTCTGTGTCCAATTCCTCCATGAAGCTGATCACTCATACAGCTGAAGGGATGTATTGAAGAACAGATACAGGTGTGGCCATAAGAACACACACCTGGATGCGCCTATGTGACTTTGTGGAATCACTCAGGTCTTCTTTCATCAATGTTCCTTTTGACAGAACATCTTTGTTTGGCCCTAAAGTAAAAGATACTTTATCCAACTGTAAGAAGGATAGTAAAACCCTTTCTGCTGTAGGTGTACATTTCTCCACCCCCAGAGGCCCATTTCTAGGAACCAGAAGAGCAGTGCAAAAATGTGGCTCAAGAAGTCCCAAGGGCCTTTGCAAGACACATATGGAGGGAGTTCCCCCAGGGGCAGATGGGTGAACCAAAATGGAAGATGCTGCCCTCATGGCAGGGGGTGGTCCACAAAACCACGGCTTTAGGGATTCTTTCCTAGGCAAGCCCTTTCAGCATTCCTGAAGGGAAGCCCAGTTGTCTTCCCCTGGAGGCTGTTGGGGGGGCACTTATCCTTGCACCCAAATGCCTGGCTAAACTTAAAAGATTCCTGAGTGCAATGGATCATATCCAGACGTTATGTCATTCCCTTTTTTCAACCTCCCCCTTCAAACGAAAATCCC
>NC_056728.1:123785945-123878445 GCF_019279795.1 Protopterus annectens
GTGCGGAGGGATTGGGATTTCTTTAGATGTAGCATTTCTAGCAGAGCTGGGTCAGACATGGCTTTGTAAGTCAAGCAGAGAGCACCTCTAAGTAGTTGATAAAAGTTCAACAACTGAAAGCGCTTATCCAGACGGCAGCAGCAGGATTGCATTTTATTTTGTTAATAAAGGAACTGATTTTAACAATTTCAACCATTTTACTTCAGCTTGGGTGGCAGCAGCAGGTTTGCTTTCTACATTTACTTAGTTTCCACTCATACTGCCTTTGGTGGTGATCTCAGTGAATCTTTTTGTTTTTGTTGTTTACCTAGTGATATAGGGGTTGATGCCTAGCTTAGTGAGTTTTTCTACGATTCCTGAGTGGGGAATGGTATCAAAGGCCTTGGACAGATCAAGGTAGGCTGTATGAACCACCTTGCCTTCACCTACAGCTCTGGTGACTGACTCAAAGAAGTCGACTAAGTTGAGCAGTCATGATCTTCCCTTCACAAAACCAAACTGTGTGGGATCTAGAGTTTGGAGATTTCTTATATCCTTGATTATTAGGTTCATGATGATGCATTCCATAGTTTTGCATATCAGACTCGTCAGGCTAATGGGGCGATAGTTCCCAGGGTCTGTAGTCACGCACTCCTTTGTGGAGAAGGTTGACTGTGGCAGAGCCCCATTCTGTAGGGACAGAGCCTGAGGTGAGGCTGTGATTGAACAGGGCACACAGGTGAGGTGCCAGTTCACTCTGTAGTTCATGTAGAACACAGCCAGGGATATTGTGAGGTCCAATAGAAGCTGTATTCTTGGCCTTGGACAGTGCTGTTTCAGAAAAGAATCCATCTAAGCATGGATGTCATAACCTAGAGAGGACAAGTTCTTTAATTTTCAGTGTTGGTCACTGCCTGCAGTTTACATGGTATCTTGCTGAGACCACCAAAGAGCTATAACGTTCTTACCAAAAACTGACTTTTAGAAAAGAGGTTCACTTTAATGTCTTAGGGGTGCCATTTCCTCCCCATATGTATTTAAAATAAGGTATTTACTATAGATCTCCCCTTGCCATCAACCCCACTGTACCAATATCTACACTATACACCCTTCTGTTTAAAACCATCACCAGGAAATTAGTTGAAAACTTGCTAAGAAAGTTGCATTGCAGTCACTACTTTTATTCCCTTCATCCTTGGCTGCTGGAAGTTGGCTGATTCTTTCTAATTGGGCCTGTCACTCACATTTTAAACCACACCCTTACAACTAAAATTGCCCCATTAAGCTTTAAGCATTTTCTTATAATACCACTCCCTAATATATCTAATCTAGCCTTGGTTAATGGTTGTAAGCCCATGCAAATGTCTGTTCACTGGATAAAATCATTGATAAACTGGTATATGATCAAACTGTGGATTATTTTACCAGATATCATGTATTTAGCAACATTCCAACATACAGCTTTTATTCACACCTAAATACAGTACAGTCAGTGACTTACACAGACTAACTGATCAAATCTATCTTAAATGTGGAAAGAGGTAAACTGAGAAGTGCATTTTTTATTCCTTAAACATGCATTTAAAAATGTCAATCAGAGTTTGCTTATAAACAAGCTAAAATAAATTAGGTTTGCTCTTGAATTATTGCAGTAGTTTGATAGCTACCTGTCTTACAGAAATGTTACAGTTCACACTGATAAAAACAGCTCAAAATGTATACCAGAGGGATGTGTACTTGGACCACTTTTTTCTCACTACTTTTAATGATTTTTTTGAATTATTGATTTTTATCATCCATACCCAGTAGGCTGAGGTGGTGCAGTGGTTAGTGCTTTTGTTGTTTATCATCCATACTTTGTTGTTTATCATCCATACCCAACACCAATTGTGTATTGTACAAAGATGACTCAGTACTATTGAAAGTCTAAAAATCCTAATCATCTTATTTCAGATCTACATTATCATTTCTCTGCTGTTTAGTAGTGGTTATGTAAAACAAACGAACTAGTAATGCTAACAATTCATCAGTTATAGTATTTGGGGCGCATAAAAAGAAATAGTCAATACCACATCATTGCTTATTAAAGATCTATATAACAGTCTTATATCTTGTGCCACCACTCAAAAATATCTGGTCATTACCTGGAACCAAAGATCAAACTTCACAAAATTTAAAAAACAGAAAATTAGTAAAGTCCTTAACCAACTGAAAGGTGTTATACATAAGATCTTATTTTTTATTTTCAGAAGCTAATTGGGTACTTTCAGTGAATGTAGTGCTACTAAGACATGAATAGTCTTTGCCTGTTTTACACGTCCTTCTCCACCAAATGCCGACATGCTACAAACTGCAGAGAATAAGATGCTAAGATTGACTGTACTTGTCAGCGTCATTGAAAACTATGTGAATGACAGTGGAGCTAGGGCTAATTTCATCCTATTAATCTCATCATCAGACTAATGGAATAACAGGTATTGCTGTCAGTTTAGAAATAAGTTTGTTATTTGAAAATTCACTTCCAGTTGGAGAAGTCAGGAGAGCTTCCCATTGCAAATATATCCATCTGTCATAGCTGCCACAAAGAAAACATTAAGCAGATTTGCTCCTAGAACTTGGAATGCTTTGCCATAAAATTGTGCAAAAAAGTGATGGTCTTCCAGTATTCTGCAAACTGCTAAAATCTTTTCTTTCAGATCGATACAAGTGCAGCCGTCCAAAAGAACTGGCTTAGCCACTTCTGCAAATATTCTACTGTATCTTTATCTTCCCTTACAAGACTAGTAGTGTCATTGCCATTTGTTCGCAACTAAGGAACTTATTCCATCACAATTGATACAATTATGAAAATATGTAAACATTTGTTTTATTAGGGGATATAATTGAGATAACTGTCAACATCACTATCATCATAATATTCATCTTTTCCTGTAACTTTATTTGCATGTGCTGAGATTTTTACGTAGCACATGTGTGGTAGCATGTTGGCATTTGCAAAGAAAAGCTTTTGTAAATGTTGAGCTTCAGATCATTCATTGATTATCAGTAGACCCATATATATATATATATATATATATATATATATATATATATATATATATATATATATATATATATATATATATATATATATATATATATATATATATATATATATATATCTATGGGTTACCTTCATTTGATCGACAGACCATTTGACTGAAACCCATTTGGTGTAAACTTAATTTGACTGACAACCAGTAATTCAGTACACGTCAAGACAAATAACAGGGATTGATCCGCCTCCCCAATGTCGTGCGACCCTGGAGTTGGTATATATAGTTAGGGGGGGTGTGGGGGGTGAAGCCCCCCACCTATTTTCATTTAAAAGCATGAAAATACAAGAAAAACTACACATTTTAAACAAAAAAAGCCCCCTCACACCCCCCACTGTGGGAGGCTGTGCCCCCACACACCCCTAACTATATATATCAACTCCAGGGTTGCACAGCATTGATGAGGGGGGAAATTCCTGTTAAGTGCCTTGAATACTGGTCGTCGACCAAATGAGCTGTTGACCAAATGAATGTCGATCAAAAGGTCTGTCGATCAAATGAAGGTAATCCATATATATATATATATATATATATATATATATATATATATATATATATATATATATAGATATGTATGTGTGTATATATCCCCATGGATTGTATTTCTGTATTTGTTTATGCACTGTCTTCATCCTTTTATCCTTATAACTGCAAAATTATAGGTAGTTGTCATTTACTTTACTAGTTCTTTGAAGTGACAAGTGTAAGTCAGTAATAAATGAGTAAATAAGATTATTTTTATACCTAGCAAGAGTATGGTAGAGGAAGGGTCTAGATTTATTTTGAGAACTGCCAACTTTGAACACTTAACAAGCCCCTTTTTTTTCATTTCTTTTGCATTGAAGAAAATGCAGGTGCCCCAATAATGGCTGTTGCCAAAGTAAATTACAGTGAACACAGATCAGAGTATTTCAGTATAAAAGAAGTACAGGCAAAATTTTCATTAACTCATCTAAGAAATCAGAAATTCAGAGCACTATCAGTGTAACTAAATGGAGGGATAACTTTCATTTATGCTATATAGGCTATGCTCTATTATATGGGCACAAAAAAATCATGTCAGTATGGCAGTCCCAGTGGTGGCCATATGGGGTTCAAATTAAGATATAATAAGAACTAAGAATGACTCTGATGGATTAATAGTGCATAAAATATCAATGATGAAAGCATGTATATTTTCAGTTTTAGGGTAGAGTTTTATTTTAGTTGTTTTACAAGTGTACTGCTGCCAGGTTGGTTTTCATTAAAAACAACATAAGGGTATGTTGAGTATATGTAAAAAAAATAACGCAAATGTAATAAACCAACAAAGTGACTATATTGAATTTTGTAGTATGTGCATAATTGTCACTTAAAGTCAGAGGAGAGTTTGAATCATAGGACAGTACATAACTGAAAAGTAGGAAAACTGCACAAAACTGACTACCACAACCTTTTTGTCTCTTGAGCAGGATTAAGGACCTTTCACAGAGTGAAACCTGACCAAAACAGTGTAATCATAGCCATAGGTATTGTGGCAGCTTAGAAAAACTGGAAATTATTTCACTAAAACACATATTTACAAACAATGCACATAATATGATAACAGTAGTGCAGAGGACTAAAGCTCTGACTCGTTAATGAGCTGCTTCCTGGGCAAAGGATGCTGGGTTTGAATCTTTCCTACCTTCATTTGTGTGCTGTGTGACATTGAGCAAGTCACTTAAGCAGACAGTGCTTTGAGGCAATTGGGAATTTTGGCTAGGCTCCTTAATGGTCTCCTGGACTGTGTACTTAGTAGCTAACTATAAGCTCTGTATCTATCAAAACAGCTGTGGTCAGAATTTTTCATAATATTTCTTGTAAGAAACAAAGCCAGTCTCTTCACCCATGTAGAAAACAACATCTCTTATGCAATCTAATGTTAACCATGGTCATAAGCATAATTTTTAACCTTAAATCTAACCTTACTTTTAAATATAATGCTAAACTAAACCCTTAAACTTTAAAGTTAACCCCCGCCTATATATGAGCTGTAACCCTATGGTCACTAACTCCTTCATATATCACACAAATTCATTCAGATAACTCATCTTTCATTCACTGTGAAACTCTGCATAACTAAATTTATTTAGTATGGCACAAACAAACTAAATTAAGTTGAATATTATCAGAACAATGTTTTAATAAATGTGCTCGCAATCACTTGTCCTATTTACCTTCAAAAGAAGGTATGATTCATATCGGTAAATTCTTCTCAGTATTCCTGAAAAAATCCAGTCCTAGTCTTCCGAGATGGCTGCACACTGATCAACGTGTTGATTGGTTTTCTCACAGTGTGAAAACTTAGTTGTAAAAGAAAGACACTAAAGCTAACACACTGGAAAAAATTCAATTACTGGCTTACAGTTACACTGCCTGGATGCCTTCAAAGAAGAAATTTTGAGAAAGTAACAGAAACTAACAGGAAAAGGAAATGTGAAAATTCCACCCAGGAAGAATCTTGTAACTGTTCAGTAAAAAGCAGTCCAGATTTCAGCTTTGGGATAGGTGATGGCTTCCAGTAATTTGGAAAAATGAATTAAATGCACTTAGAAATATTTAAAATAAGTGAAACTCTGAAGAACTATATACAGTCGAATAACAAAAGGCTGGAAAAAATAGAAAACATTTTAGCTAGCTATTTAGATGAGCTGATAAAACTGTAAAAATTAGAGGATTAAATGAAGAAAAGTCTGTCTGAGCATGAGGTTTCAAAAGAAATGTTCCAAAAAATAATAGAGTTAATAATAGACCGAACACGCAGAAATAAAAACAATGACATTTTATGCTGGAAAAGTGGAAGGAACAGACTGTATTAATTTTATGAAAGCGCAAGTAAGTAACTGGACTGGTGTTCCACAGCAGGATTTGTTTGTTAAAAGGACACATTTTGTGTATGCTCCAAACCTAGCCATGAGAAAGTAGCCAAGATCGTTATTAGTAAGAATGCAGTCATAACTGTGGAAAAAATCGCTTCTGACAAAATTGAGGCACGAAGGAAAAGTATTAAACAGTTGGCAACAACAGAGTTTTTGACAGGAATGATTATTCACTTTACACCAGACACAAAAGAAGCATGTTTATCCTAGCAGTCATGAGATTCAAGCTACTGTATCCAGCTGTCATTAGAATAGTTTTCCCTGTAGGATCCAATACATTTCTGGATGCAGCAGAGGCTATGGAGGAACTAAACAAGAAGATTAACCAACTAAGAGTGAGCCAGCAAACAGAAGGGAACTCTCCTTCTCATTCTTCTGACAGTAACAAAGCCCAATGAAACCTTTGCTTTTGCTTCAAGGAAAGTGCTTGGGGAGCAAAAAAAAAAAAAAAGTCACTGGAAATGACTAGAAGAATCAAGAGTACTTTGGTACTTTGGATTTGAACAAGAAACTTGTGTTGGGAAATGGAGATGTCTTGGTTGAAAAACGGCAGCATTGTGAAATCAGTGAATAAATGGAAGACTGTAAAGCTATTGACCACATTAAACTAATGGGCAAACTGTTAAGTATATACCCCACTTTATGTCATAAATATTTAGAAGAACACTGAAAGGACTGAAGAAGAAACTGTAAGTAACATAATTTTTTCCTTAGCAATATTTGTATGGAAAATTCATGACATAAATTATATGTTATATTTTTGTTTTATTAAAATGTTTAAATGAATGAACAAAACATATTAACACAACAAATAGTAACTATTTACAAAGCTGACTTTATCACACTGTTATAAAATCAATAATTATTAACACAATTAATCAGTATTTCTCTAACAGAGTATTTAGTTTAAACCAACAGTTATAACTAGAATTCGATTTGTTGTTTCTTATCCTAAAAGTATGTAGCTCATTTTGAACATCTTTTGCAATATTTGTAAATGCTACAATCGAGTGTAGAAGCATATTTTTCTAATTTTTAATGACAACTTTTCTAGCTATTTTTAATATGCACCAGAGAAGAGAATTTTGTGTTCATGGAATAATTCCAGGAATTAGAGTATTAAATAGTATCAAAGACTTAGTAAGAATAAACTTATCAGACCATAACGCTTGCAAAAAGTTATTAATATCTTTTTAAAAGGGTTATAAAACATTACATTCAAATGTCAAATACGTCCATAAAAATAATTTCCAATATAAGGAAGCATTTCTCTCTGATGACTGTAAGATCATTTTTATTACCTTCTGTTAAAAATTGCATTGTTTATTTTTGTAGAGTAGTCCCAAATAATTATCTTTAATATATGATGTATAAGTTCTTATTAATTTGTATATTTTGGTTAACTGCAGACCGTCTCAAAAAACTCCAGCTTTACTCCATTGCATATTGCCTACTCAGAGGCGATCTCTGCCTAACATACAAAGCTATGTCTAATCCAGAGCTGTTGGACATGCCTCACTTAAAGAAATCCCAATCCCTCCAAGCTACACGCTCTAGGGACCTAAACCTGTGTCACCATAATAAACAGAACATGTTGGAGGGATAGATTCCTGTCCCAGAGACTTCCCATACTCTGGAACAAACTACCTATCTATATCAAAAAAAGCTCCTCATTAGCACTCTTTAAGAAGAATCTTGATGATTGGATGGGAAATAGGAAATTCACCCCGGGGATCACTTCTGTGGCTCTGCACGATAGGGGCACAGGTAAATAATTTTCTTGGGTGGCGAAAGCCAGGGTACCTTTTTGGCTAGGCTTATATAGGCCCTAGGGCCAATAGCCTAGTACCTACCTATGAACCTATGAACCTAAATAACACTTATTAGTCTCATTATCTGATGCAAGACTTTTTTAGAACTTTATGAATTTTAATAATCTTTTTAACTATATGAGACATTAAATCTGTTTAGATATTACATATTATCTATTACCATAAATAATGCGCCAATTATGTGTAACAAAATTCAGATGTAAGTATTTTAGTACCATTTAAAAAATTATTCAAGCAGCAAGAAAAATATTATTTGTAAAACCAGGATTTTAGAAATATTTGAGAAGTCTAAACAATCTTATGTAAAGGCTATGGAAAATAATGTAAAGAACCATACTTTTATATCAGGATTTCTACAAACACATTTTTTAAATACATTAAGAATATTAGCAGTATAATATGATTCTGATAGTTTATTAATATTTTTAGCAAAATAATTATTTAATAACCATATGCAATTATTAGGTAATATTTGGGCAAGGCAAGTCCCTCGGTGGTGTGAAGCTTGGCTGTAGATGGTTGACACTGTTGAAGTGACACACCAATCTCATGTGCAAAATAGGAAAAGGGATTGTGGATGGATGGATTTGACTATGTAAAGTCGACATGCTATTATTGTTAATTAACCATACATATTCACGCATTAATTTCCATGCAGCTATATCCCTTGGATTTAACCATAACATTATAGTTTTAATTACTGAAGACAACAGAAATAATTCTTTATGGAAATACAGTACCACCAACATCCCAAATTCTCATATGGTGTTCTCATTTCCCCTTCTCGCTCTCCCAATCCTTCTCTACTCCACTGTTCTATGTTGCCTACCTGAAATAAAGATTTCTTCCAATAAAAAAAATATATATATATATATATATATATATATATATATATATATATATATATAATTTTAATATTTTGGAATCTCCATATTTTTTTTTAGCTCTCAAATGTTGTTTGTTTGTTTATCTATATTTGATCTTGGCTTAAACACACTAAAGAACTCTGTACAGGTTTATCGTACCTACAATTTAAACAATGTACTATAACTCATTTTATGTTTGATATATATTGTATGCTTTGTCACTGCCTAGGCTTGGAGCTTTTCTCCCCGGGCCTCTACTGAAAATGGGCATATATCCAGTTAGACCAGCCCGGTCAACAAATGTAAAATAAATAAATAAATAAAATAAATTTTTGACTTAATATTCAGATGCCAATTTTTTGGAAGTAAAGTATTATTTTTTTAAATAATCTCTTTTAAAGGAAATATAAAGATAGTTTGAATAGCATGTAATAGTTTTGGTAAAATAATCATTTTAATTAAAATCAATGTTATGTTACGAAGCAGTTTTGGGTAGTTTGCAGTCAGGGGTATTTTAAATGTGAGGTGGAGAGAGTCTTATCAGTGACTATGTTATATGATATTAGACCATATTCCAAAAGTGTCAGTGATTATAAAAGACTTGCTCTCAATGTAAGTGACTTACTTCAGTATAAGGCCTAGGTATAAAAAGCCTTACTATTGGGGCCAGATTCCAAAAGACCTACTCTCAGCATAAGTGGTCACTTACACTGAGAACAAGTCTTATGGTATTGGTTCCATTCAAGTAAGAAAGTAATGTTTCCTAGTTGTAATTTATTCAGGCATTTCATACTGTAACAAGGTAAGAAAGACCAAGAAAAAGTTAATGTTAATATAATGTTGTGATCTTGGAGGATGAAAAAGTATATTTACTGCACTACATGTAGAATTAAGATAATAATCTCAATTGTTTTTTATAGGGGAAGATATTTAAATTAATGTTCTTGAGTTAAAATACAGACACTTTTATTTGTTTGTAGTAAACAGGTTTAAAAATAAGACAGATGATGACAGGTATGAAAATGGTAGCTTTCTTATATTTGCAAAGTCTTTAGCTATTTTGTCCATTACCACAATCAATTCAACATGAAAAGTTTGAACAGTGTATTCTGCAAGTTACAGAGATTTTTCCATACATCTGCAAATTTACTTGCTGTATTATTTTTACCATTTACCATTAGTTGGAGACAAGCTGTCTGCAAATTCAAGCAATTAATCATGTGACCTCTGAGCACTTTGTGCTGAGAAATGAACAAGTTACAGTATATTTAACATTTAAAGGCACATTGGCAAGCAGTTCAGTGAAAAATGTGTTCATTATATATAAGTATTTGCCTACCCAGCAACATTAACCATTAATGCATTTAATATAAAAGCACAGAATATTGTTTATTTATTTAAAGGTCGTCAGTGCAGTCTTTCTTATGGCTAAAAGTTAATGTTTACTGAAAACATGCAAGCTGTTTTCACATCTGGTTAGGGTTATATAGATAAGAGAAGAACAGAAAGCAATCAGTGTTAAGTGGGAAGTCAGACTGTAATATGCTGTAATATGAACGTTTGCATGGATAACCTTATTTTTAGAATGGGTACTGTCTGTGAGTGCAGCTATTGATTTTGGACAACTGCTCCTATATAGAAGTGTAAACCTCACTTTTTGAAAATGTACATAGTTTTGTTGCTTATTTTAAGTTGTACTATAATCAAAGTCAAAAGTAAACTTTAATGTCATTAGCCTACACAAGTGCAGCCTATATGAAATTGCATGCATCAGGCCCAAATTGATTTCACATTAGATAGGTTATTCTACCGACATATTTCCACAGTTTACCTTATCTATAATTTTCAGCAGCTGAATGATTTCTTATTGCACAAATTCTTATTGCACTGTGTGATTGTACGATTATCTGTATTATAATGTGAGAATTTGAAAATCTATTTAGTTTTTGAGTGTTTTCATCGAAGCAAAAAGTTTTGAAAATGTGGCATAGGATCAAATGGAGATGAGAAGAAAGAACTGCGTAAGAGAATAGCCTGCCCAACATTAGTGTGTTCATGTAAACTAAAAGCCAAAAAAGCACATTCAAAAGAACTGGCATATAAAATACATGGGAACAGTAGTTTTCTGTCATAATGGCAATGCTATCCACATTATCATGGACTGTATGAACCATAATAATAATAATAATACCTATTTCTTAACCAGCTAGGCCTGTTGGATACACAGACCATTATCATGGGTGACCAGGCAGCAGTGTCAAATTATTGACTTACTTAAGGTCACAAATTAGGCAAATGAATCAAACCCAGTACCACAAGAACTACAGTTTACAGCTTTCTCTGCACCTACTGCTAGACATAGCCTTACAGCTGTATATAAAAAAATAGTACTGGGTTATATTATGAAATGTAGGGTACAAATATCAGTTCTGCAGAAGACACATGGATAGAAATGAGGATGTGTACTTGACAAATAAATAAGTTTAAGGTGGACATTCAGCAAAATATCATGGACAAAGGAACAAGGGAGTAATAATACCAATCGATTCTCAGCTAGAGTGTCTTCTGCGTGGAGACATGCGTGAATGGGCGTACCTTCGTTGAAAGTTGTGCATCAGGCCTGGCAAGCCGATACATAAAAATCAACTGCCAATCATTAGCGGACCAGAGTTCCGCTGTGGTGACCCCTAACTGGGAAAAGCCGAAAGACACAAACTGGTGGAGCTCCAACAGTAATAGAAAAGGAAAAAAGAAATAATGGTAGATTTGTTGTAGTCAGAAGGTATTGGCAGTGGAGGAGGATTGCACTAGCAAGTATTTATATTCCACATAAAACTGCTGTTATGGAGCGTAAGAAAATGTTGGTAGAAATAATTAATGCTTAGCAGGGAATACTACTTATGGGTGGAGAATGGAACTTTATTTGCAACAACAAAGATGTACAAGGTGCACAGAAGTGAAAATATAACTAAAGAGGGTAGATTTCTGAACAAGTATATGAAAATATTTGATATGGAAGATGTGAATTTAGTTATAGGAAATCAGATGGAATTTACATATTCTTCCCTAAGGTAGAATAACTGGGCTAGTCTGGATAGAAATTATATTTCATGTGAACAAGTATATTTATTTGAAAGCTTTGACAGAAATCCATTAACTTTTTTAGATTATGCACAAATAAAAATTGAGATAAAGATGAAATGCAATAAAGTAATACTGCCTGTTTGTCACTTAGCTGCTAAAAGAGATGAATTTAAATAATAGGCAGTGGATATGATCCGAAAATCATTGTGGAAGATCAAAATCTTAAGCAGTTCTTCACTCTTTTCCCTCCAACCAGTCCTTACTATCTTTATCAACAAACTCTTATTCAACCTAAAACCGTGCTCTACTACTGCAGATGAACTTACCACTGAATGCCTTAGACTTGACGCATAGGTCATAACCTGTCCTGTCAGCATTCTTACAAATAGATGTAGTTAAAAATCTTACATTTTAAACTTATAGAAAAAGTCACATGTTATCCTGTTGCATAAAGGAGGTAACTCTATTGACTTATCCAACTTCTGTCCCACTGCCATTCTGTCCTCTCTCTAAACTTCTTCAAACATGTGTATATAAACAGCCTCTTAAACACTGCCTTCAAAATCAGTTTCTAACCTCCACACAACATGGTATTCGGCCAGCCCATAGTATAACCACGACCTTATTATTCTTCATGGATACTGTCAGCAAAGCTAGGGATTCTGACAAACTGGTCTCTTCACTTTTCCTTAATTGATACTGTTTTCCATCAACTATCTTATCTTAGGCCTTTCATTTCCCACTCTTTCATGGTTCAACAGTTACCGAACTAACAGGCAACAATCAGACGGCAAGGCTCTCTGTCCACATATCTAACCAATAACACTGGTGTTTCTCAAGGTTCCATCCTTGGTCCCCTTCTCTTTAATATAGTTATCAATAATCGTCACACTTCTTCCTGTGAAGGCTCTCTAATGAAATATGCAGACAATTCCACTATGATCCTGTCTTCTAATTCTCTGCCTCACCTGCAATATATAACACAGGAAGCTTTCACTTTGATCGAGACTTGACTTTCTGATGCCCAGTGCTACAAAAAGTTGAGACACAAGGTTATCAGGTATGGTGAACTCACTGTTACATAATAAAATGTCTAGTAGCTTATGTTGTAATGTGTGCAACAGTAATAATACGAGTCAGTTTGGAGCCCTCCTTTTGGGAGATGTGAAAAAGCTCAAAAGGGATAGATATCTATATACTGAGATCATAAATGGATGACTAAGCCACCTCTGCCTGAATGGTGAAACTATTTATTTTATTTATTTATTTACATTTGTTGACCAGGAGTGTCCGACTGGATGTAGGTCCATTTTCAGCAGAGGCCCCGGGAGGAAAGCTCCACAGTTAAAATAAACAGACAGTAGTTACATTGGATTACATAGAGATTAACAATTTAACATAGCAATTACTTACAAAACTCTTTAGAAAAAAATAGCAATGAAGCCTCAGTGAAACATCTTTCATCAAGTATTAGCTCAATAGCAGTTTCCTAAATCTTTCTTTCATGACTTACTTCATATTGGGATGATATCAACTTCCCTGTTCCTTTATTTTCTCAGTTCCACTTTAGCAGGATGACACCAGTTAATAGGAAGCCACCTTTGCTGCATTTTTCAGACATAGAAGCTACTAGCTTGAGACGTTTCTTGCTTTCCCCTAAATTTCTAAACATAACATCAGCTGCAGTTGTTAGGATAGTAATCTACAAACTCAACTTTTCCATTATGCATGGCATATTTCTGGAAAACTGCTCACATCTTCCCTATTCTTAAACTGAGATATTTTTTAAACGTAGAGCACCATTGTCTATTTTCATGTATTACAGATTTTTGTCTAAAATGTTGGAGTACGTTGCACAGCAACATCCCTTTAAGAACTTTAATAGGTCTAATCTCTTTTCTCATTTTTCCACATAGATTCCCCTGCATGTTTTGTCAGTGCGACTGCTGAGGGTTACCTGATATATGTTATTCTCATCAGAAAGGGTTAGAGTTACTTGCTAAACTGTTTTTGGCTGATTTCAGTCAGTCATTTTCAGCTGCATTACTCACTTTCTCCCTCCAGTCAAATTAAGGAGTCATCATTTTATATTTAACACTGAATTACTTTCTGGACTAGCTCTTTCTATGAACTTCTTTGAGATCTTGATGCAAGGACATGTTGCACATGTTCTGAAAACCATGAATATCCATGGCTGGGTCAGTTCTGAGCCCCCTGCTCTTTATGTATTTTTTACCTGTGGCATCCTCCTCAACACTCACCACTTCAAGGTGGACTGTGCTAATGATATTGGTATGTTGCATGCAGAGTATATCACCAGTGAAATAAGCAATGATTTGTCCAGTGTTTGTGCCTGATGGATGAAAACAGCTTCATATTAAATTCAAAGAAAACCAAATTCATGATAATCATTGTTATATTTCATTTAAAATAAAATTGTTACATCATACAGCCTTGGCACAGTGACAGAACAGATAACATTGTCACCTCACAGCAAGATGTTGGCCTGTTCAATTCTCATCTGGGATGGCCTTCTTTGCAGGCTCTGCATGTCCTCCCTTTGTTCATGTGGGTTTCCTCTGGGTGCTACAGTTTCCTCCCACATTCCAAAGACATGCAGTAAGTGGATTGGACACTCTAAACTGGTCATAGGTGTGAGTGTTCATGTAAGTGTGTGGTATGGAAGAAGAACTGCAGCCAGGTTAGCTACTTGGTGGTGTGAATCTTGGATTCAGATGATTCTACTGTTGAAATGACACCCCAACCCCATAAGCAAAAATGGGAAAAGGGGCTGCTGATGGATGGATACAGACATGGCACTGAATTTATAACAAATGTTGTCTCAGGGAACCCAGCAATATTATTATTTCATTTTATGCCATGAAGTATGACATTATGTTTTAACTATCTTAGTTTAGCAGCTGTAGGTTCTCACATAAGAGTAAGTTTGAGCATTTATTTATTTTTATTTTTCAGGTTGTGGCGGCATCCAGGATGGGGAGAGTGGAGTTGTTTCCAGTCCAAACTACCCAGATCCTTACGACAGCATGAACCGGTGCACATGGCTATTGAGGGCACCAGAAGGCCACACAATAACTGTAAGTGACTTTTGTTATAAGGTGTCAGTAGAGAGATTCAATAACTCATTCTAGATATTTATACAGATAAAACTCAGATGCTTAGTTTTTAATTTTTTTTTTGAAATATTTGCCTCTGTTGTATTGTTTTTGTGTTGCAGTGTGTTCATATTAAAGGAATTAATTGATGAATTATTGATGTTTTTAAGCAGGGATTTTTCACTTGCAGTAAAGCTGTTAGACAGTGTCAATTTGTTTTGAAGTACACAACTCACTGGCACAAACACTAGGGGACAGGCACTGACCAAACAGGTTGCCAAACAGCAGCTGTCCACATGTGGTGCTCTGCTTAAGAAAATGGCACCTAAAATAAGTCATCTGGCCTTTCAGTAAAACTACAGTTAAATTCACACAAGAAGACAAATGAGCTCAGTATTCACCCTCTCTGTTTCACTATTTTATACCAATATTCATGAGATAATAGTAATGATACAGTATCCTCCTCTTTGTCTTATTGCCTGAAATTAGGAAAGTATCTTTGTTTTACTTAATTTTCATTCATGGTCAACCCGGCATGTGCATTCCATCTCTAGCAAGAGCAGATGTAATGATTCTGAACATATCAGCTTTTCTTTGGAGGGGCATTAGCAGCTGTGCAGTCCAGCAATTCATGGTATGTAACATTTCTTCTGTTATATGAAATTAAGAACACATTCCTTGTTTTTATGGCTTCAGTCCATGAACAGTCTGTCATCATATCCCTCAGTTTACAGCATCTTTACAGAACCGTAGACCCGCCTCTCCAATCTAAGAATACTTAAACAAGCTTATTTGTATAAAATGTTTCTTATCTGCAAGCAGTTTATAGACGCTGTACTTAAGATTGTTAGTCAAGTAAGTGCAGTAAGCAATAATGCCTGAGAAAGTGTACATTACATGGAAAAAGTGGACTGACATACAAAGTTTAGCATATAATATTGCAAGTGTGAAGAATATGAAGCAGAAATAGAAAAAACATTTCCAGTCTTAAGGACTTGGGCATCATTGCTGATATGGGCAAGATCTGTCAGGAGGGTACATTATTTCATGAGATTTGAGACTAATAAAAATCTTGGCTGTAATGAAGTTGTTTATTTTGGGTGATGTACAAAAAGCTCACACTATAAAGGTGCCTGAATACTATGATTATCATTATAGACGCCTGTACCTTGGTTTGTTTTCATTATTCTGTACACGCCATAGAGGGAATATTACCATATTGTTTTGGGCAGCAAATAATTGGTATCTGTTTAAATGTTTCAAAACTCAGAGTCAAAAACATGAGCATATGCATTTAATTCTAAAATACATCATTGGAATCAAAGAACTACTAATTGGTTTTCAGATAGAAGAGTTGACTACTGGAATTGTCTACCCAATAATATCAAGGGGTAAAACACAGTGGAATCATTTCAATAAAACTTGAGTAATGTCTTAATAGTTGAAACAAAGTAACCGTAAACAATTGTATCTGTTAATGGGGATTATGAACGCTGTCCTTGTCTATATTTGATTTGAATTGATTAGATTTAATTTTTTGATTGGAATTGTTACTTACTCCAATAATCCCTACTTGGAAGGCCTTTAGTATATGTATTTATTATAATCTTTGAGAATAATACCTAGGTACAAAGAAAAGATACGCAGTGTCAACAGTTGGCTAAACAGTTGGCATCATTCCAGGGGGATCCATTAGGTGTCAGCATGGGATGTTATGTTTGACAGTTCTTACTGTGTGCCAGCGATGGTCTGCAACTCCCATTTCAAGGCCTCCGCACACTGAATAAAGTCTTTGCTGCTTTCTTAGTGCCTTTTTAAGGCAGGATCCAATTGATGGCCATGCTAATGCAACTAACATCAAATTCAGAACAGGATCACATTAAGCTGATAGGCATCTTAACAACAAAATGTCCAACCTTGAGGCACTCCTGCATTTTGCAACTGCATCGTGTAATTACTGAGATTTGATTTAAATATTCAGAAAGCACTCCCTCCATATGTGCATTTTGTTCCTACCATGCATTCTGACCTGATGAAAACTGTGGTGGCATCTCTATATTTGTTAGAGACCATATTACCACTAGACAGATTCCCAGAGACCCACAAACCAAATATATTGAGCTCCAAACTAAACAGAATAGGCTTATCAGTTTATATCCTGTTACAAAAATACCCTGTATAACCCCTGACAATCACGTAAGTTTCCAAAATGTACTTGCTGAATGCCCTATAAGCAACCATTGTGTTGGGAGACTTTAACTACCCATCAATAAAATGCAACACCTGTAGTTCAAATGAATGCTATGTTGAAATGTTCTTAGATTTCGTAAATAAACGCTCCCAATACCAGATTAATTTAGCCACTGGAGAGCATACAATTCTGGACCTGGTCCTTACCAACATAGGTTCTTCATTACTGCTCTCTTGGTATCTCCTTCCTTGTATAAGTCAGACCGTACACTAGTGAACTTCACCTTTAAAATATCTAAATCCACATATGCCAGTTTCTAGGAATTCAAGGATTTCAAGCATACAGATCTTGTCAAATTCCATGATGAAGTTTCAGAATTTACACAAGCCCAGATATTGTCACAGCAGCCAGCTTCACAAAGGAATTATATGCTGACTTGGATAAACACAAAGAACTGGCAGTCCCAACCTGATCTAAATATAATGGGAAGTTTAAAAGCAAACTACCCTGGTGGTCCACCAGTGTAAATAACCTATGCAACAAAAGAAAAATATTTCCTTAAAATATACTGCTGATCAAATTGGACTTCTGGTTGGGTAGCAATGGAGTGAGCCATGTTCTTTTTCACTCTCCTTCCTCTTGCCTTGACCTTTTTTTTTATTTAGCGACTAAGCAACAAGTTTCTCCCCCTGTTTTGAGCAATGGTTATAATTGCATGGCATCTCACAATGGAAGGTTCCAAATGCCTAAAAGGAAAAAGAAAAGATCAATTAACACAAATCCCCCCTTAGCTTAACTAGCTTGCCCCTGAGAGAGGGGTTCAGTCTGAGGGTAAGGTATAAATGGTCGTAAAACACAACTTGACTTTGTGTTTCCTATGAGCCTATCACTGAAGGTGTTTTATATGTGGTGCTTTTTGCACAGGATGTCTGTGATTGTTTTTAGTGCTTGTGAGGAAACAGTGAATCTTTAGGGTATTTCTTTGCTTTTTCTAAATAAGGATTACTTTAACGAATACTAATAGCATCACAGATTTTGTGTTTTGCATTGGATTTTTATCATCTATGCATCCGTATCTCAAGCACTATGTAAATGCTGTTATGTAGTTCTATGTACAAAAAACAATGAAAAAAAATTCACAAATCAAGGATAAAGTTATATTTTCTCATATAATTGCCCAATAGCAGTTCCATTCTTCATGAATTCGGGATATGTATATGGTGTCACGAAAATCTGTCTTGAAAATATTAAGGAATGGTAAACTTAAGTGTGCCTAATGTACTAGTAAAAAACAGACAGCCTTCATTTTGTAATACACTTTAAAACTGAAAAAACACTAATAACGTCACAATTTCTTAAGACTAACCCACTAAATTTTCAGTATATCCACTTTTAATCCCCATCTCATTAGCATTTCATAAACTAAAAATGGGTTGGGGTTGGCATAATGGTTAGGTGTTTAACTTACATATAATAAGGTATAGAGTTTGATACTCAATGTTTGCTGTGATAAGCTGTGGTGCCTATCTAAGACTGGTTCTATGCCTTATATTCAGTGCTTGCTGTGATAAGCTGTGGTGCCCATCTAAGACCAGTTCTGTGCCTTATACTCAGTGCTTGCTGTGATAAGCTGCGGTGCCCATTTAAGAGTGGTTCTATGCTTTATACTCCATGCTTGCTGTGATAAGCTATGGTGCCCATCTAAGACCAGATCTATGCCTTATACTCAGTGCTTGCTGCGGTAAGCTGTGGCACCCATTTAAGACTGGTTCAATGCCTTATACTCAGTGCTTGCTGTGATAAGCTGTGGCATCCATTTAAGACTGGTTCTATGCCTTATACTCAGTGCTTGCTGTGATAAGCTATGGCACCCATCTAAGACTGGGGTTATCCTTTATACTCCATGCTTGCTGTGATAAGATGTGGCTCCCATGCAACATGGAATAGAATAGAATAGAATAATGTGAGAACTAGAGAGTGAATGGATGATAAAAGTATGATAAAGGACGATCTTCACTGGTTAAAACTAATATTCCATGTAACAAAATTAATTATATGATAGCCTTACATAACTGCTTCCATTTGCACAACAGTTATAACATCACAACTGTATCATTGCTTTAGAAGAGTTAAATATGAAATGAGCAGTATATTGTGTCAAAAACTCTCTCAAATCAGGGACACTATAACATAATGGTTAGGATACTGGCTTGCATATGGGAGTATTTGTGTGTGTGTGTGTGTATGTGTGTGTGTGTGTGTGTGTGTGTGTGTGTGTGTGTGTGTGTGTGTGTGTGTGTGTGTGTGTATGTGTTGTCTATGTCTGTGTATGTGCCTGTGTGAGTGGTTTTGTGTAGTTGTAAGTAGTTGCAATAGTAAAATATGCTTAATTAATGTATGCATCTCTAAGAGGTAATGTCAACAGATCAGTTGCTTTTAGCTGTAGTATCTTGGGTAAATGCCAAATACTAGTGGCGTTCCTCATGGCTCAGTTTCAGGACTCCTTGTGTTCAGCAGCTACCACCCTTATCTCCAAATTAGTTTTGCAGACATATGGCTAAGAATTTGGTGATAATTGCAAGACGAGTGCTGTCATTTGCTCAGCATCCAGTACTGTGTTACTAAAACATGAGCAAAACTATACATATCAGTGGTGCATTAAAACTGAGCTTAAATTAAATGCAAAGAAGTGCAGCATTTGGTAAACTAAGCTTGACCTCCACAGTATAGGCAGCACCCAACTAAAAACCATTACAGTACTCAGAGATATCAGCATTTTCATAGAAAACTCCCTACCCTTTGACTACCACATAGCAGCAGTAGTCAGGAAATCCTTTTCTCTAGCCCAATTAATGCCTAAGGGATCTCCTTCCGCATAAAATAGTTATTATTCCTCTATATTTTGCCATTATTAGATTAGTTATGGAATGTAATACTTCTGTTAGTCTGTATCTGTCCAAACACATCAGACAGGTAGAAAGACCCTGTGATTCCTAACCAAAAAGATTATTAGACCAAATATCCTCAGCTGCCAAGGC
The DNA here is from genome assembly GCF_019279795.1 of Protopterus annectens. Lineage (NCBI taxonomy): Eukaryota > Metazoa > Chordata > Ceratodontiformes > Protopteridae > Protopterus > Protopterus annectens. The sequence goes on from NC_056728.1 coordinate 123,806,047, forward strand.
AGGCTTAAAGTGCTATTTTTATACTCTGTCACTTACAAACTCTTGCACAATGATTTATGTTTAGCATTGTGTGCTGTTAAGAACCTAACCTTCCTTAATCTCTTACATCTCCACGAAATAAATAGCTCCATAAATACTTGAAAATCCATCAACAAAGAAATGAGATACGCTGGATGGACAGTGTTACTGCTCACTGTTTCCCACCTCTCTGGAATAATTTTTATTTGCATGTGAACAGAGAAACATCCTCACTTTCTTTAAGCAAATGTTGATGACAGGATAGAGCCTGTAAATTCATCCCAGGCCTTATTTATTTTACCCTTCTAGGGGCAGGAGTTGCGCTTTGAGATAGGGATTGAAAAAGTAATTATGGCCATGTACTGACTCTGCTGTGGAAATCTATAAATCTGGGTAGTGCCTGAGGTACCACATAGAACAAACTTGTCATATGTAGTGTATGCTACTACAGCATTTTTATAAACTATACTTGCATGTTATTAGCTAGTTAGGGCAAGTTTACCTTGTTTACTAGTCTTGAATTTAATAGGTATGCATAAAGTACTATCCTTTTTGTATATAAACTCTTTTCATAGGTTCATACTAAGCTAACTGCCCTTGCAAGCTATTTTAAGCCTAGCCAATTATCCCTTGTGAGACTCAAACCCTGCACCTTGTGTTTGTAAGGCAAACACCTTAACCATTAGGCCACCATTTAAGATATCTTTTCTGACTCCTCACACAGCAGGAAAGCAATTTAATACCAGCCAGTATCAGGAGATAAGTGCACACCTTCTATCCAAGAAGCTGTACCAACTAATAGACTCCATATTCGTCTTCTGCTGCTAGATACTGTTTCTGATGCTGAACATGTGATGCTGCTGTACTGTCTTCCAGCAATCTGATAGTGGCAGACGCTGCATTCCAGATCCTTTTTTTCATTATGTAAACATTCATAGCTCTGAATATGGAGTGCTTGCCCTTCTGGAATCTGACATTATACTTTATAGCCATGACAAAACAATCCATATTGCTAAATTATGACTTGGTGCTGCTGACCTCTCTGGCATATAATACATTTACAGCAGTACCTGAGGTCACTGGTAGGTGAGCATTATGTGCCATGTAAGAGGCGTGAGTCTGATGTTGTGAATGAATGTTAGGGGAACTGGAGTTTCATGTAGTAGGGTAATAATGGCAAACAACCTGTCAGGAGAGAGAGAGGGGAATGAAGGAAAAGTGCTATAACATGCCTGCTCCATCCTGTTGACTCCTATAGGCTACAGCCGGTACTTACTACAGACCATCTATTATCAAGAATCATGGTTAAAAGAGAGCCTTCAACCCAGCCTACCTGCCCATTTTTAAATGACTAAAGAAAAAATAAAATGGATAAAACTGACTTTGAGACTGGACTGTACCACATCCCAAAAATAGACTGTCTGCTATCTCATTTTTTTTTTCTTTTTTGTTATATTATATGAATATCAGTGTTTGCTGAGAGAATACTTTGTAATGTAGAAAATAAACTACATAATGTACTGAATACAACATTCAATGTATCACTTCACATTATTTTTCTTTTTTTCTTCTTCTTTTTGATAGATAACATTTACGTATTTTGATGTAGAAAACCATGCAACGTGTAACTGGGACTCAGTTACTTTAATAAATGGTGGATCTCCAGATTCCCCCATCATTGGTCAATACTGTGGAACCAATTCCCCAGGAACTATCACATCAGGCTCCAACCAGTTGCTAATAGTATTCAGTTCTGATCATGTTGTGCAGAAAGGTGGCTTCTATGCAACATGGACCTCTGATTCTTTGGGTAAGCCTTCATTTAAAATCATATTTAAGCATTACTAATCTTAAGCCTTCTATCAGCCATTTGATTTATTTTGATTAAGAAGGCACAGAGATGAAATGCACAAACATTATAAAAACTGACATTGGTTGCATTTCTGCTTTGATAATCCTGTGACTAATAATTCTGAGTTAAAACTGCACATCATTGTTACAGGCATATTGTGTTTTTATTTGCCTACACCAATGTTTAGACAGTGGAGATATAGTAGGATTTTACATTAATAGTCAAGAATAACAAATCTGATGTTACTAAAAGTGGTTAGTGTTAATAAAGTGTTGGAAACTACATAATGTACTGAATACAACATTTAACGTATCACATGTCCATTATGTTTTTCTTTCTGTCTTCTTCTTCTTTTTGATAGATTACATTTACATACTTTGATGTAGAAAACCATGCAACATGTAACTGGGACTCAGTTACTTTAATAAATGGTGGATCTCCGGATGTAGTATGGAAGAATTGACTATAGGTGTGGGTTGCTCCACACCTATAGTCAATTTCTCCCTGGTTAAATCTGACCACAAACTGTTCACCATGGAAATTTCCATCTCACCTACACCCCCCGCTAAGGTCACCAACCTGAAAAAGTTCTCTAAAGCCGACTTTGGGCTCCTAAAAGCAGAGGTGGCTAACCTCTCGGCACCCATGCCAATGGAAAATAGTTGCATGACTGCCAAATCATACACCAATGCACTGTACGAGCATGTATACAAATGCATGGACCTTGCCATACCAAATAGAGCTAAGACACTCTTCTCCAAAAAAAGGAAGCCAGTCTGGTAGTCCCCAGCCATCAATAAACTCTACAACAGAAGGAAGAAACTGTTGCAGAAAAAAATGAAGTCACAAGTCTGGAAAACCTCCCTTATCAGTCTCAACAAAAAGCTGAGATCCCTTATCAAATCCTCGAAAGCCAGCTATGAAGGCAGAATTGTGACTGACACTATAAAACAACCACAAAGCCTTCTATAGCTATATCAGAAACCTCAAAGGCAATACCCAGATTTGCTCTGCATTATTGCACAATGGCATCTCCTGTACTGAGCCAACAGATATAGCCAACATACTGGCAGACAGATTCATTGCCAACTTTACCCCTCTCTCCCCCACCAGGGGCCCTATCACAATACCAGAAGAAAGCCTGATACCCCCCATTTCTGAGGCACAGGTAAAATCTGCATTGTCCAAAGCCAAGAATATAGCATCCATGGGACCTGATAATATCCCTGGCTGTGTCCTACATGAGCTACCAAATGAACTGGCACCACATCTGTGTGCCCTGTTCAATCACAGCCTTACCTCAGGCTATGTCCTAATGAATGGCACACTGCTATAGTCATCTCACTCCATAAAAGGGGAGCAACTACGGACCCTGGGAACTATTGCCCCATTAGCCTGACGAGTCTGGTATGCAAAGCTGTGGAGCGTATCATCATGGACCTGCTTAACAAAGATATAGGCAATCTCCAAACTCTTGACCCCACACAGCTTGGCTTTGTCAAGGGAAGATCCTGCCTGCTGGAACTGGTTGACTTCATCGAGGCAGTTACCAAGGCTGTGGATGAGGGTAAGGCAGTGCATACTGCCTACCTCGACCTGGCCAAGGCCTTTGATACCATTCCCCACTTAGGTATCATTGATAAACTCACCAAACTAGGCATCAATCCTTACATCACTAGGTGGGTTGCAATTTGGCTCACAGACAGGACCCACTGAGTGAAAGTTGCAGATTCCAAGTCAGACTGTCGATCAGTCATGAGTGGAGTCTGACAGGGCTCGATCCTGGGCCCTCTCCTGTTTGGCATCTACTTCTTGAAAGTCCAGGCCAACACAGAAGGACTCTGGCTAACCAGGTTCACTGATGACTGCAAGCTAGGAGTCATTATCAACTCCCCAAGTGATGCAGACATTCTACAAAAGGGCCTCTCTGAGAACAATGACTGGTTTCGGAACCATGGCCTGAAGCTTAATGCCAAAAAATGCGTTATCATCCCCTTTGGAAAAAACTCAGTTCTCACGAATTATCATGTTTATGGGTGCCCACTGAACACTGAAGAGATATAAGAGATAATAAGAGATCTGGGGACCTAGGTTGACAGCCACCTTACCTTCAACCACTACATTGCTACTGTGGTCAGAAAGTCCTTCTACTTGGCACATCTTATAACCAAAGGTTTCGTATCCAGGAAGAAAGAGGTCATCATCCCTCTCTACTCATTCCTCATTAGACCAGTCATCAAATATAACGCCCCATTTGGCATGTACCTGACCAGACACCTACAACAGCTGGAGAGGCCACAAAAGTACCTCAGAAAAAGGATCCTAGGTCTTAAACACATGTCCTACATAGACAAACTCAAGAAACTTCAGCTGTTCTCTGTCTCTTATTGTCTACTTAGATGTGATCTCTGCTTGACTTACAAAGCCATGTCAGACCCAGCCCTACTTGAAATGCTACACCTAAAAAAATCCCAGTCCCTCCGCTCCATACGCTCAAGAGATCACAACCTCATTACCACAATTAACAGAATATGCTGGAGGGACAGGTTAATCTCCCGAAGACTGCCCATACTCTGGAATAAGCTTCCCATTCATGTCAAGCAGAACACCTTGCTGGCCCTCTTCAAGAGAAATCTTGACGAGTGGATGGGTAACAGAAAGTTTACTCCAGGGATCATTCCAGTTGCCATACTGGATAGGGGCACTGTGAATTAACATCGGGTGGCATGGTGCCTGGGCATTTTTTTTGGGCTAGGCTTGTAAAGGCTCCAGGGCCATTAGCCTAGTACACAGATATGAACCTATGAATCTATGAGAACTGGAATAATTATGACTTGAATGTTATTGATATGTTCAAAGCAAAAAGTAAAAATGTATTTAATGAGTTTGGCACATGTTTAATTTTTATGAACAGAAAATCCTAGATAGATTATCTCAACGTGCTTTACATGCATAATACCTGAAATGGTACACAAGTATGAAAATGTATCACTGCAAACAGTGTGTAGACCAACACACAACCTGCAGATTGCACATACCATTTTACAGGAAAATCTTGCTTGCCAGGATGCCATGGAAAACTCCTTCTTACGTATGGAGGGGGATTAGAGCAGTGACAAGTCTGGATGTTAGTCTTCTTTCTGGTACTGCTTTTTTAACTGTTTGTTAACTAGGTAAGCTCACTGAACACTGTGCCCCTTTTCTAGGGCAATCCAGGAGCATTCTCTGTTGAATGTGCGCAGAGTCTCGTAGTAGGCAAATGGAATTAGAAGGAATCAAACTCTGTACCCTTGACTATAGAAAGTAGCTCTTTAACTAAGATCAGAGCCTTGATCATCTGTGCTGATAGATGAGGGTGCATTCAGCACATTTTAGTTTACCAAAGTACACTAAAGCACCATTAATGATGCATGCAGTTGCAGTTTCCTTTGTGTTAGAGAAGGCACATGCTAAGTGAAAGGTTGTTACTGGGATTTTTATAAAGTGATTTTCAAGGAGCATGAGTTAGCTGATAAGGAGCTATTTCTGCTGTTTGTCTGGTTTAATTTCTCCAAGTGTTTTTCCTGTTTGTTCAGTGTGACTGTTGAAGACAGAGGTGAGATGATGAATGATTTAGCCTATTGATTTAAGAACAGTAGTGCTTTTGCTGTGAAGTGTACTGAGCTGCTGATCAGTCAGGCTGTTATGGGGAATGGGATTTTTTTCAGATTTAGATCAAAAATGCGTAAAGGGGTTTAATACTTTACAGCAGCTGTGGATCCTGGTCCTCAGCATGTTTGCATGGGTCCAAACTTTGTTGTGCAACCACCTTTGGAACCTAAATTGAGTTTTGCCTTAATGAAGCAGCAAACAGGCAAATTAAAAGCAGGAAGATATTTTTTGGTAGTTGAATTAAATTTTCCTTCCTGACAATTCCATACCTGTATCAAAAGCATCTGGATGGTCATAGTCTTCTCATATATAAAATGTGAAATTGGCATAAGCAACCATACATGCTAATGACTACAACCTACGTAATTTAATTACTCCAACAAATTATACCAAAGTTCTCCAAGATGTTTTTACTAAAAATGTCACCATATTGAAATGTTGGAACTCATAATGATGAATGGGTTCTGACATTTCAAATAGTTACCTTAAAAAATATATACATTGTACTGTAGTAATGACTTTTATTATTTTATTATTTTACATTTGTTGACCGGGCTAGTCTAACTGGATATATGTCCATTTTCAGTAGAGGCCCGGGGAGAAAAGCTCCAAGCATTAGTAGTGACAAAGATTACAATATATAGTAATAGTCAAAACAAATTACAGGACATTGTTACATTGAGGTTGACATAAGTTATTTAGAGTCCTTAGTAGGTTAACACACAGATCAAATAATGTGAGCAAAATTTGAGAGAGAGCAATCAAAAAAGCAAAAACAATATTGAATTGTAAAAGAAAAATTTTACAGGTATGTGACATAGAACAGTGGAGTATAGAAGTGTAAGGAAAGCAAAAAGGGGAAGGAGACAACAGTCAGGGTATATCAGTCTGGGTTAGAGCAGGGACAAAGCCAGTGATTTTTAAGATATTCTTTAAGATGCTTTTTAAAGAGATGAGTGGAAGCAAGAGATGAAAGTTCACTAGGAAGCTGGTTCCAGCTTTTTCCTACTGTGTTGGCGAAAAGTGAGTCCCCAGGTTTGTTTTTAGATTTAATAGTGGAGACTAGAATTTTGTTAGCTGAGTGTAGAGTTGCAAGATTTTTGTAGGGGGTAATCAGCTTAGTAAGGATTGGGGTATTATTAGGGTGATAAAGGATATTTTGGGTGATAACAAGTTGATGACAAAGTAGTAGGTTCTGCAGTCCTAACCATCCCAGTTGTTTGAGGTTATGACAGTGGTGAGTTCTGAAAGGGGTGCCAGTGACAAATCTGGTTATGCTATTGTAACTAGTGACCTTTAATGTAGTAAATGCTGCATAATGAAACATGGCAAAGATACAGTATTATAAAACAAATGTTCAGATGATAAAAAGACCTCATCATAAAAGCTGTAGAGTGCTGTTTATAAATATGTTTACACTCCTTTCTGCCCTCACTACTAAAAATGAAAATATGTCATTGATTGGACCAGTCCGAGCACTACATTCTACTTTACATAGTATTAGCATTACCACTATTCTGCAGTCAGGTTTAAGGTGCCAGAAACAATTATAAATCACTCCCCAACAAGAAAGCAGGGTAGAAAATGGATCCAATACACTGCCTTTCAAAATAGAAACTGATATATTGGTTATTGTGTTTGTGAGGAGAGAGTCTGACACTTAAATCCAAAAATATTCTTTATGTTGTAACACCATGAATTTCTCAATACCCAGAGCATTAGCAAACCCAGCTGCCTTCCCTTTCATCCTCGGATCTCAGGTCTGTGAAGTTCAGCTTTACTTTACTTCATGTTTGCAACCCCTGCAACACACTACTGACCCACTGGAGTAGATGAGTCAATGCATCATGCAAGAACTTGGCTCTGATACTTTAATTTTCAAACCTTAAGCAGGTCAAAGGCCTGTGAGATATTAAGCTCTGGTGCATGGAATTAGTATGCAGACAGTTTGTCTTGGTTTCAGTAGTCCATGTAGTGACAGGAACAAGATTTTTTTTTTCAGTTTCATTCTTTATTTGACTTTGCACAATGACATCAATTTAAACATTACAGATTTAAAGACCAATAACCAGTTTAAGTTTATGACATTAAAAATACAAGGCATTGAATTCCTATATTCTATCTTAAAGAGCAATTTCCACTGATATCCTCCATTTAAACTCAAGAGTTCAACTTACATTGTTCGTATTTTCCATCAATCTGTAATCATTATCCTCTGTTGCATGTTGTACAATGTCATTATTCGCATTACATCCTATAAAAATACTCACCCTAATAGTACAAATCTATACAGTTATGAACTATACTAAATGAAAAATAGCATGATAGAATTTATGACCAGCTATATGATTTAAAAAAGAAAAGAAATCTTGTAATGCATTATATCAGCATTCTGGGAAATGTGAACATTTCAAAAGGTTTTATTCTTTATTTTGGTATAAATCCCATTTGAGAAGGATTAATTGGGACTCTCTTCTGGAATATAAGCAGCTTACCTGGCAGCTGAGATTAAATGTGTGTAAAGCACCTGGTTTGAATGATCATATCTTGATATTCAGTGTTCTTAAGATGGAGGCATTTAAATTATGATAACATTTATTTTTTTTATTAATTATCATTTTCTGTTAAGTTATTTCTCATTTAATAGAGTTCATCGTTTTGTAGATTTGTACTATTAAGATAAGTATTTTTACTGGATGTGATTTGAATGTTTTTATAACTTGCTGGTGGTTGTTGTGCTTTTGCTTATATAGTTTTATCTATTTTGTATTCATACACATTTTTTATCCATAATATGTATGTATGAATTCATTTTATGAGTTAAGAACATGTTAGTTATTTTAAATGTTTTATATGTACGCATGTTGAGATTTGTCTCAAAGGGATTATTAGCCTTGTGATGTCATTTATTGGTTGATGTGTCTGATTGAGAGCTGTATTGATATATAAGGGTTGTGTTTTAATGGCTTTTTAACTCTGAAGAAGTCATGTTTGAGCAGAGGATGAAAGCACTAAGTTCATTAAATGCTTTTCATTGTATTCCAACTGTCTGTTCACCGCTAAAACATGTTTATTAGCCTGTCAGGTGTATAAAAGTATTTATACAGACATTTCCATGCAAATATTTTGAATCTTCTAGCTTTACTTACATATTTTAGGAGTGTAACCATTCTTGCTCATTCCCTTTCTTCTACCTGAACACCTCATGCCTTCTCCCATTGTGTTTGAAATGTATCACTCTGTTTCTTTTCTTCCCTTCTCAACCAGTCTTTCCCTAGTTTTAGTAATCTGGCTGCGCATTTCTCTTCTATTTTTCTATCTTCAATATCCATTATTAATTTTGATATCCCTTCTCCCTTTTTAATTTCTTTCTTCGTTCTGCAACACCTATCGTGTACTCCTTCATATTCACACTTTTGTTTTAAAAAAGAAACATATTTATTGAATTATCACATATGGCAGAGGCAGTCATACATTTATATAAATGAAAACTAATCATATTGACATATTTTCATTTGTAAATATACTGCATCACTTATAATCTTCTGTACATCCATTGTCAACATAAAATTACATAGCTGATTCGGTTAATGCCTTCCCTTAAACCTAATTCCTCCTCCTCCAAACATTATTCTGCATGTATTGTTCCCACAATTCCCATTTTTTCTATGTAATTTATTCCTACACTTTTCTAAAGATCACACTTCCAATTCTTTTATCTCTATTACTGTATTCACCACTTCTAGTGTGGTTGATTTTGACTTTGATTTCCATTTTCTAGTAAGTGCTTTTTTGGTAGCCACCAGAATTAAACTCAGTAAGGCCTTACTATGTCTAGATGATTCTCTAATCCAGCTAAAATAATTATTTCCTTAGTTACACCAGTTTGCTCACCCCATACTTTTGACAGAGTAGTTTGCAGGGAATTTTTAAAGTTTGCCAGTTCATTACACTCTGGAAAATATGTTCCCATTACCTCTTTCTTCCCCATCACACCACCAACCTTTGCAATCTACCTGAGGAAAATACTTTGGAATCTGCTTGTGGTGTAAAAATAGCTATGCAAACACTTCCAAGCAAAAACCCTAAATCTTCTAGACTTTGCTGCATATTTGAAAGCCATACATATATCTTTCTATTGTTTCTTTGTGAATTGCTTATCCAGACTGTCTTCCCAATCTTTTCTTACATCATCTATTTGAGTTCAATAGTTATCATGCACCATTTTATATGCCCTACTAATTATCCTTTTTTTGACAGCAGCTTCTGTTCTAGATTCTACTAAAAACTCTACCAGTGCTTTCACTTAGGATCCCCCCATTTCATTCTCTTTTACTATACTCTGATATCAATGCTTGACAGGGAAGATACTTTTTAACCTACAGTCCAAATGCATTCTTAGCCTCTTTCCATTCGGTTACCTTTCCCTACCTAATTATTTACTCCCAATACCTGGTTCCTTTGCCAGTTTTCTCCAGTAAATCACAGCCTCCTCTTGCCTATTGTCTGCATCCCTAATTGCAGTCATCCCTATTGGCAGAATTTCCTTTGTCCATTCCCATGTAGACATAGTTCTTAGAATACTTTCTGTTACTTTATGAATATAATGTTCTGTGTGGTTATTGTTATTCTCCTTAAGGATCTGCATCCAAAACTCCAGTCTCTTTTTATTTTTGAGCTTCCCCCCATTTCATCATCATCATCCTTTTCCCCTTTAAATTATAGCTTTCTGCTTGTGCTATGTATAGGAGCATTAACTGTGTAGCATTGAAATACCCCTTCAAATAAGGTAATTCCAAACTACTTTGTTCTACTGGAAGGATCAACGTATCCCACTTGAATCTTCCCCTCACCCCCCCAGATAAAATCCTTCAAATCTTTATTAATTGTTATCGACAACTTCTACACTGGTTGATAAAAATACGCCTAACCTGTGTATAAAACAAAATGAACTAAAAACATTTTCACTGCTTGTATCTTGCTGTCCATATCTATAAAAAAAAGCTTCCAGTTTCTTAGTTTTTGTATTATCTTTGGTTTAGTCTCTTCCCACATATTCTTAGCTGCCATAACAGAATCCTTTTTAACCCATATTCCTAAGTACTTCATTTTATCATTTCTCTGTAAATATAAGCATTGCTGAACCAATTTGTGTGTGTGCACATAGTTTATAACTATTGTCTTTGTGTTGTCTTCATTAATTTTGTATTCCAAAAAGACCTGAAACTGTCTCAGAATGTTCCACAACACTGACATCTCCATTTCTGGTTTTATCAGATGCAAAATAATATCATTTGCAAATAAAGCCAACTCTTCTTGATTACCATACCAATTATATCCTTGAATTTCTGAGTCCCTTATTTTATTTGCCAGTGGTTCTCAATATAAGACAAATAACAAAGGGGAAAGATGACACTTCTACCTGGTTCATCTGCTCAAACAAAACTTATCAGAGAGCAACCCCCATGCTTTAATTTTCACCTCTGATTCTTCGTATATCCTCCTAATTAACCTTATCATTCAGTCAAGGAATGCAAATGCTTCTATTGACATACTCATAAAATCCCAGCTTATTCTGTTGAATGCTTTTTGTGCATCAAGACCAACCAAACAATGGTATTTTCTTACATTCTGCTTACCCATGGGTCATCATTGTTCTATTAATATTGTAAATGTTTGCCTCCCCTCCACAAAACCCATTTATTCATATCTATTACTCTTTATAATCATAATTTATCATAAAAATGGGTCTATATGAAACTGGATCTGCTGCGTCTTTACCATCTTAAGTATTCAGCCACTACATCTTTCTTCCAGGATGTTGGTGCTTCTCCTTCTTTTAAAATAATGTTAAACAAAACCTTCCAGATCTTTATCACTTCCTTTCCTCTTACCTTCTAAACTTCCACAGGTATACCATCTGTTCCTGGAGATTTTCTACAAATTGGTTGTGCATCACCATTTTTATCTCATCTCCTCCTATCCTAACTGTTAATTGAACCTCATCTACCTCTAACCTTGGCTCATATTTAATTCTTCCATAAACATTTCCATTTTATCTTACTCTTGATTACTGCATTTCTATGCTTTATACAAATGTCAATAAAATTTATAAAATATTTCTAATACCTCTACAGGATCTTTTCACTGTTATAGCCTTCCTAAGCTTGGCAACAACCCTTTATACTTTCTGTTGCCTGAGCCATTGTGCTAAAAGCCTTTGTGCTCTGGAGTTATTATCAAAACAGTTGCTTAACAGCAATCTTTCTAAACTCATGCATATTATCCAGGTAGTCCTTTGTTTTCTCTTTACCAGTCTGCAGTTGCACCTCTCCTTGTTTTGTGAGATTTCCCCCATTCTGCAAAACTTTAATCTCTGTCAGTCTCTGTAAATAATCCTTGTTACTTTTTAACTATATCTCCTTTTCTATCTAGTCCATTTTTAAAACCCACTTTCATTTTACCCCACTCCCTAGCTATATTTTCTGAAGAAACTTCTATCTTCCCTAATAACTCCCAAATAATTTCTTCTGAAGGCACATCTTTTTCACCAAATATTTTTCATAAATTTCTTCAAAAATCTAACCTCTTTTGTATTTTTTTGTTTTAGGCCCCACAGATACATCCCCACCGTTGGAAATCAAATTCCAGTCACCACCTATAAGTAATATTCCCTACTGAAAGCTGATTATTTCTCCCCAGAATTCTCTTAAGTTCCATTATAGTGATTTTAGGTGGAATATAAATAAATGCCAGGGTAATCCTCTCCCCTTGTCAGTAGCCTCTTACTACTACATATCTACCATTATTATCTGTTTCCATCTTCTGTCACTGTTGGAGCTCTTTTAGCAATTAATGTAAGTACTCCCATTTTCCTTTGTATCAGGTATTCCACTGAATAACCATCCTGAAATCCTGTCTTTATCAAAGTCACATGTTCATTTCTTTCCAGATTTGTCTGCAGTAGCATAGCTATTGGCACTCTGCTTTTCTTAGTATGATTCACTACTCTTTCTTTTTGTATATACCTGTGAGATAATTCATGTTCAAAGATAATATGGAAAGTGTTGCCATTAAGGTAAAAAGTTATCATTCTTACCTGTTATATAGAACAGCTGTTTTTTAAATGTCTATTTTCAGGTTTTGTGTTACATGCATACACTAATGTTTGTCAGCTTGTTCTTTTATTACAGTTGTTTCTTGTCATATCCATTTGATTGTATGTCACATCTTCTACAAGACTTTTTGTTTTAATGAAAAGCCCTCAAACAACATACCCCCAGAACACCCCCACAACCTAATAACTTATGTTTGGCAGCTTGTTTTTTTATTACAGTTGTTTCTTGTCATGTCCATTTGATCGTATGTCACTTCTTACAAGATGTTTTTGTGTTAATGAAAAGCCCTCAAACAATATACACCTAGAACACCCCTACAACCTAATAACTTAATACAAATACACAAAATTAAGTATAACTTCAAATAATGAAGTTTAACCTTCCTAATAGGTACCATTGTCCCAGATTGACAGTTGCACTCATGGGCTTTAAGTAACCTATAATGAAGGTTATCCATATTAAAACACATTGTATATCCTGTGCTTCTATTTAACTAGCTACTGTCTGTTTTTCTCTTATCTTTATTCCACTCCCAGATATAGAAAACAACTTGAATGCTTTCACAAAACATTATCTTTTAGCCATCGAAAGAAAAAAGTATTCTTTATTTATCACCCTTTTATCAGATTGTCTCCATAGAAACATGAGAACCAGATACACAGTTGCCTTCAGCTACAAACATCTCATGTTGCACTATGAACACTTACTTGCTAAAGGAAAACTCTTCATTACATTCAATGTTCTATTATTTACTCGCACTATTATTGTCTAGGCTTGTAAAGGCTCTTGTGCTATTAGCCTAGTAATTACCTATGAACCTATGAAAAAAGGACACATTTTCACTTCAAGTATCTCTGTAACACACAAAAATAACTGAAAATGCTTTACTATACAATATGCAGTATTTGTCAGGTTTTATAAAAATTCTGTGAAGAACAAAAATTGTTTTACTTATAGTTACCTCTTTCCCTCCTCTTCTTCTCTCCTTAATGTTCTTCGAAACATTAATGACATGAAGTAGGGCAATGCTTTGAGTCCCCCACAAATTTAATAAAAAAATCAAAAAAGGCCAATATTTCAGGTTTTCTTGTTCTGCAATATTTTAAGAAATGTATTTGATGCTTTGTGTTCCCACATTTATTCATTAATTTCCGAGGTGCTGGATTTCTTCCTGTTGATTTGCATCTCACAACTACAGTCTCTGGTTCATTTCCAATGTACTTCTGGTTCTTCTAATCAACTCCTGTACTTTTCTCAGTCTCTCAAGCATTTTCCTTTAAAACATTAGAAAAGGTTTCACTGGCATTGTTTCTGTATGAGCTTTATTATCAGAAGAATAAGAAGCAGAGTCCTCTTCTGCTTGATAGCTCACTTTTTTGTTGAGCAAACTTTTGTATTTCCTCCTAAGCATGTTGTGCATCAAAAATGACTTTGACCCGCCAGGAGAAAATATTCTGAAGATAGCTCGATAGAGCAACTTGAATCTCACACCTGCTTCACAGTATTCCCTGTTTGCTGAAATAAATTTACTCCTCTTCTGCCTGGTATACAGTGAATAATCATTTTCCACAAACAGTCTACTTTCTCCAACTTTTAGTACTTTGTCCTTCTGCCACAATTTTGTCAGAATCAACTCTTTCTGCTGGTAGGATTGCATCATTACTCTTAGAGGTCTTGGCTGCTTTCTCATGGCCAGGTTTGGAGCATACACATGATGTGCCCTTTCAATTAGCAACTCCTGCTGTGGAATACCAGTACAGTTGCTTACCTATGATTTCATTAAATGAATACAGTCTGTTCCTTCCAGTTTCTTTGGTACAACAGAAAATCTCAGATTTTCCCAATGTGCTCTGTTCTCTAATTCTACCATTTTTGATACATCTCTTCTTGAGCAGTGTCATACTCAGCAGCCTTTTCTTCGTTTCAGCCTCTGATTTATGCAGTTTTATTAGCTCATCTGAATATCTGTTTAAAGCTTCTTCATTTTCCCAGCCTTTTATTTGATTTGATATACTCCTTCAATGTTTCATTTATTTTAATCAGCTCTGAGTATATTTGACATATTTTTCCTCATGATTACTGAAAGTCATGTCTTGCACCAAAGCTGGAGGTTGAACTGCTTTTTGTTGAAGAGTTGCAGCATTCTTCCCAGCCAGTGTTTCACCTTGCCTTTTGTGGTTGATTTTCTTTCAGGTTCTCTAAATTTCTTCTTTGCTGGCTTCCAGGCAGTGCACTTACTAACCAGTAACTGCAATTCAACCACAAAGATGAATTCACTGCCTGTGTTTTCTGGGTTTTTGTTTTCACATTGGGAGAGCTGAAATTAAGCCACTACTCAGAGTGCAACCATCTTGGAAGTCCATCATATTCCATTCTTAAGCCATCCCCAATATGATAGTCTTGTCTAATTACTGCCATTTCATCATCATCTGAGATTCAATAATTTGAAGCCAGTATTTCACCTCTGTTTGTCTCACTCTCCATCTCCAAAGGCTGTTTTTACCCTTCTGATCCTTTTCAAGCCCTTCTATAACAATTGTCCTTTCATACCAGGGCCTCATATCTTACTTCTTCCACCTTTCTTTAAATATACTCTGCACCTGCCTAAACCATTCTGTCTTTAGCTCCTCCTTGTGTACTTCAAGTAACACTGTCAAGATAGGTCCTGTTTCCCTTCATTGCTTTTCTCAGTCAAATAGCATCATCTTCCAAGCTGCATCATATCCTGTGTCTATCGATTGCCAAACATTTTTTTCTTTTGCTGCTTGTAAGCTAGTCTTTAGGCCAAGGACTCTTTATCTACCCATCTTCATAGTTTGAGTCAGATTTTCCCTGCTTGCTATTGTTTTCCCTCCTCCCCATATGAATTCCTTATGCATAGCCTTCACCTTCTTAAAAATAGACATTTCCAGGTAAAGACCAAAATACCTAGCCTTGCAACACTTGTACTCTACATCATATCCAGCCACATTACATTATAGTTTTGTAGTTGCTGTTTGCTTTCGTTGTAGATCCTATCAAAGGTATTTACTTTTGTTTCCACTATTGTATTGGCTAGCCAAATCCCTAGATATCGCAGGTTGTCCACCCAATGTAGTTTTCTCCTTCTTGCGTTCTTGGCCTAACCTGTCTACCCACCTGTATTGCCTTTATCTTATCTTTATTTATCTTGCATCTTGATTCCCTTTCACACTGCTCCAGCATCTGATAAAGCCCTTTCTCATCATCAGTATAGTTAGTAAAAGTCAATAAAATATCATCAGTGCATAGTTCTGTTTTCTTTACCTCTGCCTCCCAGTCATATCCCCGTAGTTCTAACCTTCTTAGAATTTCTGCTAATGGTTCAATATAAATCACAAATGAAAGGTTGGGGGCAATGGGCAGCCTTGCCTAGTACCTTTCTTAATGTCTAGCTTCTCAGATAATCTCATTGTTATTTTAATTTTAGCTGTAGCCCCAGTGGACGTATCTTTCAGTAGTCTATCCATCTATCCAGAAATCTGGATCTCTCCGTCACCTTAAATAGGTATTGCCATTCCACTCTATCAAATGCCTTTTCAGCATCTAGTAGGATCAAGGCTAAGGAATTTCCTTTTTCCTGATCATTCTGTAATATCGACTGTTTTTTTATGTTATCAGCTGTTCTTTGGCTTTCCTCAAACACAGTTTGGTCATCTTTTATTATTTTTTTCATGATCTTCACCATTCTATCTGCTACTAACTGCATAAAACATTTATAATAATGATTAAATACTGAAATGGGTCTATAAGATGCTGGCTATAATGGATTCCTTCCCTCTTTATTTATTACTGATATTACCACTTCTTTCCAAGATTTTGGTAGGGTGGACCTTTCCAATATGCTATTAAAGAGCACTAACTAGCAGTTTATCAGCACATCTTTATTTAACTGCCATAATTAAATAGGAATTCCATCACTGCCTGGTGATTTCTTTTTTTGCTAAGTTACAAAACTCTAGTTCCTCTTTTGTTATTTCAGTCAGAGGTGGGAGTTTGGCTTAATGGTTAAGGTGTTTACCTTACAGACACAAGGTGCAGGGTTTGATTCTCATTTGGAGTAATTAACTAGACTTAAAATAGCCCACAAGGGCAGTTAGACTTGTATGAATCTATGAGGACAGTATCCCAGTGTGTCTACTCCAGCTGCTACAACTCTGGTATCTTCCACCTTGACTCCTCCTGTTCCCTACTCTTTCTCTCACCACTGTTGCTCTAACTCTTGGTAATGTTCCTCTAAAGTCTCTAAAATCCCATCCAGAGTTCTACATTCTTGGCCCAACGTCTGCCTTCTGATCCTATGTATCACTTTTTCTATTGCTTGTTGCCTTAATCCTATAGCTAGCCATACTGCTGTGGGGATAATTATAGAGAAGATTCTTTCTGCTCCAGTCTTTCGTTCAGATATGTTTTCATTCTTCCTGTCCTGTAACATCTGCTTAATTTCATTTTCCCTATCTCTAGCTGGGTTGGTTTTTATTCTGCTTCAGTGTTGCAGTAGCACCAAGTCTGTCAGTAATGCCTTTTTATCCTTCCCTCTATCCATCATTTTCTGTATCATTCTTTCCTGAATATGTCTCCTAACTTTCCCTTTAATACTATTCCATCATATTTCTTCATTATGTCCTATTTCTTCTATTTCTTTTTTTATTATTTTCTTTACCCACAACCAATCTTTCTTCCTTTTAATTATACCCCTTTGTAACCTTCAATGCCTTTTTAAGGCATTCCCTTTTGGCAGATTTGTCCTTAAAAATAGAGCAGCATGATCCAACAGTGTAGGAGGTTCATCCTGAATCTGTTCACTAAATATTTATGTTCCATTGTAGCATGGCTCCTGTTTATTCCTGCCCAACTATTATGTCTGTAAGAGTAGTAGGTGTATGCCTCTACTACTCTCTTGTCTTGTTTTGATTTCCATATATCTACTATACCAGTGGACCATAAATATTCCCTGAAATATCTCCATTCTCTGTTTATTCTTACTGCTCTGGGGCCTTTATTCACTTTATCTCTGTGTAGAGAGTCAGATTTCAGTCTCCTATGTAGCTCACTAATCCCTCTTGAAATCTCTCTGTTTGAGTCATTACTTCCCTCAATACATTTCTTTTAATCCCTGGGGTATATTGGTCCCAACCACCATCAAAGGATCTCCTTCTATCTTCACTTTTAATTCAGCTAGTCTTCCTTCCCTGCCTTCTATCTTTTCTATTACTTCTAATGGGCATCCTCTCCTCTTTAAAAGTGCTACACCTCTTGTTTTCCTCTGTCTCAATGCAGAGCTAGCTATCACTTCAAATCCTTTAACCCTAAAATTATTATGCTTCTCAACTGTCAAATGTGTTTCCTGGATTCCAGTTAAATGTGGCTTTGTACCTTTTTTATAACTCAATATCCTCTGCCATCTATTTATATGCCAGAGCCCATTTAAATCCCAAGATGCTATTTCAAGATATTCCTGTGCTATATTTAGTGAATATTGCTTTTTTCTTGTGCATAACCTTGTTTAATTTTTGAACTCCCTCTGCCCATTTCATTCTATTCTCCTCCTTCCTTTTTTTTCTCCTTCCTTCTAATCCTTCTTCACATCTTTCTTCTTCTTCCGATTTTTTTATAAATGACTGGTTATACAGCCCAGACCTTTCTCCCCAAATTAACAATATACAGATATATAAATAAACAAAACATTATATATTGCTGTTTGACTTGACAACAAAAATCATGCAGCTTCATCCCAGTCTCTGTCAGAACTATGAGAGTGCTGCATATGTCTAGGGTTTCTTGCGGATACTGCCATCTTATGCCTCGTCCCCTTGAATAAAGCCCTTCTGTTCCTATTTTCACATCCCCTCATTCTGTTTTTTTCTATGCCTTTAATACTTTCTCCAGTTACAGTCATTCAAAAATATTGAAAATCATTCTCCAGGTAGACTACCATACAATCCATCCTGCTCCTCTAAACCCGAAACAGTTTTTGAGTAGGAAGAGTAAACTTACTTATTAAAATAAACCTGTATCCAGTGTTCTAAATAATTGTAACATATATGCAAAAAATTTGATGCATTCTTGTATATTCATGTATACTGTACAATCAATGCTAACACCAGCTCTGAGCAGGCAAAAGAATTAGGTAGTTTCAAATGTCCAGTTTTCTAAATATTGTTACTAATTAGAAAAATAGCAATATGTACCATTATAATAGACAGTTTATAGTATTGCAAGTCTACATATGTATGTCTATTAAGTAGATTATACTTTTAATTTAAATTAGTCTGTTTCTAGCAGTTTCAGATAACATATTATCTCTTTTACCTGTTTTTAACCATTTGTTCTTTTTATCTGCCCCTCAGGATGTATATTAATCATATTTATGCTATTCTAAAGCACTCACTCACTCACAATATGATTTACCATGTGCATTGTCCCTTCTTCTGACCTCCTTAATTTGTTGCACTTTCTCCATTTGTAGAAAGAGCCCAGCTCCTTTCCACAGCTCATTTGTATCTCCAGCAGTCATTGTACTATTAATGTTGTGCACTTGTCTACTCCAAACATCTTGCCTTTAGTGCAAATTAGTGGGTCTTCAAATAAATTTGAACACTTCCTCTGGGTTACAGAATGACTGTACAGTTCCCTGTATGAAGATTTTATTGTTACTGGGTACAGCAGTCGCCATTTTATACCTTTGCTGCAACATTCCCTTATAACAGGTTGCATGACATTACAATTGGCTCTTGTCTCAAATGAGTAGTCATGGTCTACACGCACTGTATCCTCTCCCACTTTCAACTTGTTTACCTGGCGTCAATAGTTTCTTTAGGAGGATCTGTGTCAGTATAAGTGTCTGCAGCTGAACAATCACAGGCCATGGCCCATGTATTTCTTCCACAATTAGCCTCCATGCTGTGCGATGAGCCCTTTCAATTTTGATCTCACCCTCATGAACGCCAGTCTATTTTGCCAGCAGACTACCATCATTTTTACACAATTCCTTCCATCTTAGTTCTCGAGAAAGCTCAGATTTAGAAACTTGAATGCAAGTGAGAGGAAAGCTCATAAACATTTACAGTCTGATAATACTATTGTCATCAAACCAGCTGATAAAGGTGGTCCCGTGGTCGTAATGGACTGGGACTATTATTTTAGTTCTATGAGTTTAGTTCTAAGAGTCTCATGTTGAACAATTAGAATGTATATAAGAGAGACAGCCTGACTGATGTTGATCAAATGGTCTTAAGGGTGCGTAATATGCTCTATGACTGTTAGTTAAGTGGAGTCATTGATCTAGATTTATTTAATTATTTTGTTATAGATTCCCCTATGATTCCTGTCATACAAGTTCTCCCCAAGAGTCTTAAGGATCCATTACACCTGCCCTTCAGACCCATTGTTTTGGGGTGTAATTGGTGTACAGAACTTCTTTCCATATACATAGAAAAGCATCTTGTACCTGTTTTTGGATAGAAACCAGTACATTTTGAAGGACTCTAAGCAATTTTTGATTGATCTGTACAAGTTTATGAAAGATGGAAAGGGAATGTATATGATTTATTATTGGTTACCTTGGATGTTTGTTCCTTGTTTACAGTCATATCCAACATGATTAGAATTGAAATGCTTAAAAATATTACTGAGTTACAGCTCCTATGAACACAAATTTGTTGATTTGATGTGCCTTTTGATGTAGATAGTTCTTGAGAACAATGTTTTTCTATTTGACCATGAAGTGTTTTTGCAGAAAGATGGGGTAGCCATGGGAACATCTAATGCAAACAGCTATGCAAACATAGTGATGGCTGTATGGGAAGAGGAAACCTTTTTGAAGTCCCAGAGGTGGTGACAGGTGGTCTTTTATAGATGCTTTGTCGATGACCTCTTCCTACTGTATCATTACTTGATTTCCTGAATACCAGTACTTCCTTTATTGGGTTCAGTATGAAAAAGTGTCATGAGATTGACTTTTTAGATGTCAAAATTTATTGTAAACCAGATGGGTCTTTAAGTACCATGGTATGTAGGATGGAATGGTATAGGAACACTTTATTACATAGAGCAAGCATGCACCTGAAACACATCCTTAAGAATATAGTGAAGGGGCAAGGCATGAAAATGTCAAGGCTGAATGCTGAAGATGATAGATTTATGGCTGAGCTTAATGAACTAAGGATGAGATTTGAGGAGAGAGGGTATAGTGGTTATGAAGTTGACACTTCACTTAGCAAAGCAGTTGTTCTCAGACCCACTGAGGCTAAGCTCTGTTTTTCTGAGCTTAGTGATCACCCTGATGTTACTATAGATTGTAAGAAGGACGTAGTTTTTATTCCAATATTCTTCACTAGTAATGTTAGCTCAGTTACAGAAGTGATACAAAAAATACTGGCCGGTTTTAGTTAGTAAGCCAGATATAAAAGATATAGTAGGGGAAAGACTGTATTTTTCTTTTAAAAACAAGAAATATCTCAAATGATTATTGTACTATCCAGGGAGCAGAATACACAGTTTACCTCTTGAAAGCACTTCTTCAACAGTCCCATGTCTTAAATGTAATTTTTGTATGTACATTGATTCTTCGGGACCTTTTAAGCACCTTAATACTGGGAGAGTGCTCACCTTTAGGATCGAAGCCAACTGTGATTCATTTAATGTAGTTTACTTAGCCTCTTACACCAATATTCATCTTTCTATGTGGGGAAGACCAACAGGCGGGTCAGGAACAGGATAAGGGAACATATAGATATATATATATATATATATATATATATATATATATATATATATATATATATACATTATATATGACATTAGGACTGGCAACGCTACTAATGCCCTGGCTAAGCATGTAGCTGGTAATGATCTAAGACACACTTTTAAGTTTTTGGTTATGGTAAAGATTGTAGTGAATAAACGTGGAGGGGATATCAGGAACTTAACTGAAGTATCGGAAACAAGAGGGATCATTAGACTAAGGGCAGATGCGGACAGGGGTCTGAATGATAAGATTCCATTGAAACCCCTACTCAAAGGTAAATCTTTTTGAACATGCCTTATGTATGTTTTTTATATATGTTTTTCATATATACATGTTCATGCTTTATCACAAGCATCTGTTTGAATTTATTTAGCACTATTATGCATGTTTTCTTTTACTGTTTTTTTCTCATGCTATTTTATTATGCTGCATTTTTTATGCTATTTTATTATGCTGTGCCTTTAAATCAGTAGGCTGGTTTTCTTATAGTTCTTTTAAGGTTTAATTTGTTGCTAGGATGTTGATATGTTCTTTTATGTGACTGGCTACAACATTATTTGTTTCTCTTTTTAAAACTGAACAATTTTTTATTTGGTTTTAAGGTATATTTGACTACTGCGAAAGTGCTTACATATTATTAAATTTCCAGATTTTAACTCTACTTGAAGCTTGTTTTTTGACTGCCACTTTGTTTTGGTTCACTCTTATGTGTTTTTCGATTTACTTCTGTTTTTTTGAGTGAACCATTTATCCTCTTTGCCTTGACTGTTGTATATTTAAAACAATAAAATAATGACTTAATTGGTCGAGATTTTATTGTTTTAGCAAGTATTTATATCTTTATCAAGCCTCCAATTTCTGATTTCTCTCAAGGGTTGCTTATTACAAATCAGTTCCCTTTCCTTTAGTGGTGTTCCTCAGGAGAACTGTTGAGTAATGTGCCATTATACTGGAAGTCCCTCCAACCAAGATCTATATAGGAGCAAGGTTCAGTTTTTATGCAGCATGTTACTGTCATAATTGTGATTGGGCTACATCACACACAGGTACTGTAGGGATTGTGCACAGTGTTCATGAGCATGGAGCTAGGGACAATAGTAGATAATAACACTTTAAACTTTGGAATAATACATAAAGAAAAAAAACAATATTTCATAAAATCCTTTTGGCATTACAATATTTAAACTAGTACCTTAGCCACCCAGATTATATTCAATTAATTATTTGCAAAACAACATATACAGGAAACAGATACAAACCCACCAATCAACTGTTGCATACCTAAATAACATTTTCTGGCTAATTAATTCAGCCTAAACTTTTACTGTTTAAATATGACTTTCCTGTGTGTAAGTTAAGTCAATTATTATCCTATCTTAAGATAAACTGAATACTAACACACAGGCATTAATAAATAACTTTATAAAGATATTGTACTATTTAATGTATATAGCTGTGTATAAATATAAAAATGCATCCTATAAGCTCTTTGTATACATTTATAAATAGTGTCAGTGGCACAACAGGTAGCACACTCACCTTTAGTGCAGAAGGCTGCCGGTTCTATTTCCACACCATGTAAATCGATTGCTGACAGTGCAAAGCACCATAAGGGGAATTCTGGACTCCTCAGTGTGTTATCCTTCAGATAAGATGTTAAACCGAGGTTTTATCTGCTTGAGTAGGTGGCAGATCAGTTAGATGTAGAAGATCCCATGGCAGTTATCAGAAAGAGTAGGGCTCCTTTATTTATATGCAAATATAACTCTTATTTACAGAATATTTACCTATTTACAAATATTTACATATGTGCAAATGTATAAAATATACAAATATGTTTAAATATATTAGTAATTTCCTTTACAATCATGCTACATTTTCATCCCTATTAGACCCCCCCACTCCTTTTTCCATAACCATCTGATTTCATCCATTTACAAACTGTTCTTTTTTCTGGGTTTAATCTAGAACCCCATATACTGTGTGTATTCTGCCAAAGGATTTTAAGATAGTTGGCTCAGATTTAATGAACAGTTAGTGCAGATTTGGTTTTCCAGGTAGTGGCCTGGCCAGCAGTAGTCTACTTTGTGTAAAGGCGGTTAGAAATTTTGGCAGTAGAAGGTATCATTGTTCCCTCTTGGGAAACGTGTGTGTGTGTGTGTGTGTGTGTGTGTGTGTGTGTGTGTGTGTGTGTGTGTGTGTGTAAAGTAATTATTTTTGTCTTTGCAGCAGTTTTTGTAAAGTATACTTGAAGACCAGTGGTTATAGCGCTACCCTAACTTTGTTCAGTATGGTGCTTAAATGGGTAGATAATATTGAGGGCAGTGGTGTTTATTTAGCATAATCAACCTTATATATACAGCACATTGGTGTAAAACACATTGTGACATTCATTTTGTGATGCTAAGTAGCTCAACATCCAATGCTTCAGCGACCTGTTAAGTTGCCATAATAGAATGCACCTAAATAGTTCATCTTATCCTTTCCCTATACATATGGACATTGCTGAATCAAAATTCAAACAAATAGTTTACAACAGAAAATTACTCTGGGTCTGACTTAGCAACTGTTTTATCTTCATGTATTTTGTATCCTGAAAAGACTTGAAATTGTCTCAAAATGTTTCACAACACCAAAATATCTTTTTTTTCTGGATTTATCAAATACAAAATAATATCATCTGCAAGTAAAGCTAATTTTGCTTGACTACTATAACACTTGTATCCTTGAATGTGCGAGTCTGTAAAGGGATATGAGGTTTCTTTGCCAGTGGCTCTAAATATGCAGCAAATAACAAAGGAGAAAAAGAATGCCCCTGCCTAACTCCTCTTTTCAAATACAGCTTGCCAGAGAGGACATATACTATTTTTCTTGACAACTGAATTGTGGTAGAACAGCATTTTCAGATGTTCGTGTCAATGTGTATACCAACGTTGCATTATATCTCAATGTAATTCCTTTGTTGTGACAACACTAATAGTATTATAGGCTCAAATAATTAGAAAGAAAGTTCTTTGATTCGGTAGCAGTCTCAGCTCCAAAAACATGGGGAATGAATGTAGCTTATTATCGGGAGAGTACATGTGCTCACTGTCCCAGTCTCCAGAGAAATCTTTCCAGTAACAGTTTACAACTCCTTGGTCAAGTTGTCTAATCAGATAGTTTTCTTTAGAAAGAAATATATTTGTGAACTTGAGGCATATGACTGATATGAGCCAGATCAGAATTATAATACATATCTCCAGTCTCAGAAATAACACATTTACTAAGTGGTTGCCCACTACAGCAATTAGTATAATTTTAAGATTTCTTACAATGAAGTTTCATTTGGGTGGATACTTTCAAAGTGTTTTTTTTTTTCCTATGGGTTAAGCAACCCAACAGCTGAAGACCACCTAAGAATAGAAGCACAGTGTATTAAATTGTGACCACCAGTCCCACTCATTCTGGTAAATCTGTAATGTGTGTTTCATTTCAGATTTTTATCTAAGTAAAATTATTTCAGATGAATTTGGACAGGCACACCATTTAATATATCCCTACTTATGCTGTACTGCATAGTTTTAGATAAATTTGTATATAAATTATATTTTTCAGTGTCATCTTTCATCTAATCGTGTATGCAACCACAAAACCTCATTCTGCTGTTTTTAAACTAATGCAATTAACAGATGACAGAGGCAAGAAAGAAATGTCAAAAATTACATGGTATCATTGCACCTGTTTCTTGCTGTCACCGTGGAAATGCTGTTTAAGCAGCTCTAATTTGGCTTCCAGAGAGCAAACAAGTAGCATATGCATTTTTCATTTAGTTTTTCCAAGATTAGTAAAATATTTCAAATCAAGGTATAAATAAATCATACAGTTTTTTAGAAAACATTTCTTTGCAGAATATTCATGTTTTCTCATAGAGCGATCACAGCTTGGAGACATAGTAATTATATAATGTTTTAAACAAATCTGCTGTGAAATGGAAGAATATCAAATGTTTTAATAAGGGTTATACTGTGCAAAAATTAAAATGGACTAGACATACTCAAAAGAAATCCAAAGTAAAAAATTAATTTGTCAAATTATTGGAACTATACAACTGCAGTTATGTAACTGTGCACAAAATAATACTAATGCTTCTTAAATATTTTGAATGTTTCAGAAGAATAAATAATTAATAGTGTTACTTCAGAATTAAAGTCTGTCAAATTACTTGCATGTCAGAAACTGCAACTTTTGGGATTGCAGTCCACAGTGCAATTCATGTGGAACTGTTAATGGCTAACATCACTAACTAGAACATTTTCTTTGCTTATGCAGAATTTTCCCAGACAGCAATACTATCAAACTGCAACAAATCATGAAGCAGGCTGTATTCCAGCAGTCATAACTCTGCCTTCTTAAGTAATCAAAGAAAAAGCACTGTTGTTGATTACAATACCCAGTATGTGAGTACTTTCCAGAATCTGCAGGATGCTTGTCCATTCCTGTAGATCATACGAGTTGCTGGAAATTAAACAGCTATTAAGGCACAAGCCAGCAAGTTTCCGTAAACTGTAAACATCAGAAAGGTCAGCTGCGCTTAGAATATTACAAGACTGCATAAACTGATACTGGTGCAGCGCAAAAGATATGCAGCTTGTGTGTTGATTAAATAACAGTGCTGAACAGTAACAAAATCAGAAGGACTAACAGTTATTATTTGTACTTCTCCGATAGACAGCTGTGAGGATCTCTACTAGAAGTGGTTCTAGTACAAGTGCTTCATTCCCAAGTGCTTGAAAACCACTGTTTTGAAGCCTGGGGCTCGAGTGCCTTATAGCTTGTGTAGGCACCCATTTGCTCTTGAGCTGGAACATGCAGTTGACACATCTTAACCAAACATATTATTTGAGTTTGAGTGAGGTAAGTGCAGCATGGGGATGAAGTTGGGAGTGTGGGAATCTAGTTTAGGGCATTGATCAAGAAGGGGATCTAGGGTTAGGGCGTGGAACAGAGTTGAGGGCTAAAGAGTTGGAGGGGTCATTGATCAAGAAGGGGATCTAGGGTTAGGGCATGGAACAGAGTTTTACGGCTAAAGAGTGGGAGGGGTGTGAAGAGAATTTTAGGTTTGTGGAGCCGGATGGAAGTTTTAGAGTTAGGGTGTGAAAAGTGACTTTAGGATTAGGGAGGGGGAAGTAGAGTTTTGGGATAAAGGAGCAAGGGCTCAGGTTAGGAACTGAATGGGTGTTATAGCATTAGACTTAAGACCCTGGTAGGGCTGTACGGTTTTATAGGGTTGCTTGTTGAGAACCCTAAGTAGTTATGGGAAATTGGGCTAGTGGGAGTTAGAGCACTTGCTTTTTCAAGCAAATGGCAGCAAGCAAGTATGTCATTAGCAACTAGCACTCAGGAAGCTATAGTCGACCCAGTAGAAACAGCTGCTTTGTGGGGATTGGTATACCTCTCCAGTTTACTTCATTGTGAAAAACATTCCTCATTTTGAGCATTAAAATGTTCATGTTCATTGTTGTTTCACACTAAAAGGGTCTGTTTCACATTCATCATTAAGAATTTTTTTCTGCAATATCTATGGTAAATAATGCTAAATCATATTAATTCATCAAAAGAAATGTTGTATACAGGGAGAAACAGTTATTAACCATGCTGTAAGCTTTCTATGTAAAGCTGGTAGTAAGTGTCTCACATTCTGCCTGTTTGCAACACATTGTGGGAGGTAGTATTCCACATTTTGGAGGCAGAAAGCTGAAAGCTATGGAGGAAGAGTGTTCAACAATATTATACCATACTATTTACTCAGCTTAAAAGTTGTAGCCACTTTGTTCTTATACTGCAGACAACTGCATAAAGCTTGCAATCAATAGTTGTGCCTTTTCTCAAAGCTTTTCATTAGAAATATGTTTATACTTCATAGATGCTGTATCTGACAGCAGAGCATGGAGTCCTGTCAAAAGCTATGGTAAGACTTGTGAGTAATACAAACCTATGATGTCTCTTGGTCACGTTCCGTAATGAGTATATAATTTAGCGAAAACAGAGCAATGCTTTGCATTATGTCATAGTTCATTCCCAACGAGCACAGTCACAGAAAATTAAAAAATAAATAAATAAATAAACTTCTAGTGGTGTGCACAGTGACAAGGTGAGAAGTAACTATACCACAGAAATCCTGAGCAACCATATGCTAACCTCACTGAATGAAATGGTTGAATGTTACTAGATTTGTGGCGATATGCAAAATTAGAGAATTTTACAGAATGGCTGTTTACCTTGTTTCTTTTAGGCATTTTTTTCAGCAAGCAGTTCATTATTATATTTTGTTTTGGAGCAAGCATGTCCTCAAATTTCATATTTAGAACTAAATGTATTTCTTTCTATCCACTAGAAGAAATACTTTTTCAGAGAGTTGTGCTTTTAATTATGATAGATACATATATTACAAATTATACTAACTAAACCCTTACCTTTTACAGGCTGTGGAGGAATCCTCCATGCAGATAGTGGGACTATCAAATCACCAAACTGGCCTCAGAACTTCCCATCAAACATTGAATGTGTCTGGAAGATCATAGCTGATGAAGGCAGCCATCTAGATATGACTTTCGATAACAACTTTAATATCCCAGACAACAGTGGTCACTGTCAAAGCAGTTATGTTAAGGTCAGTTGAAATTAATGAGTAAATATTTTGCTTCTTATGACTTCAGAGGTTTTTGCAAATCTTAGTGAGAGTCTCACTAAAGAAAGGGAAGCCAAGACTCATTGGAAAACCACATAAGCTGTAGCAAATGCACTCAGTACAATGTTCACATCCACACTTTTAATGCCTGGCTCTGTGTCACAGAAGGATGGAGCCCTGACTATGACCAAGGCGACTGGGGTTTGATTAATGTCTCTGGCATTAGAACAGCTAGGCAGGGACATAAAGGAAGGACTGTGGCCTGCTCACCTCTCCTGGGGGAAGTGAGAGTTGCAAGTGCTTGGAAAGCAAACAAAGAAGTGTGATGCCCCTTGGTGGAGACCAGGGGAACTCATTCCATTGCTTCAGGATTGCTGATGAGGCTGCTTGCTGGCAGTGTCTCTTGTAGAATTGAGGGATGACCAGCATGATCCTTCACATGCTTATCTGGTCATATGCAAGATAGGGTCATAACCAAAAATGTGGGAACCACCCATGATGGCTGTCTTACTCTCCAGGATTACTCTTGCTTCTTTGATGGGGAACAAGTGAGACAATTTTTCAAAGGGTGCTGGTGAATAACAGAGAGTGGGGGCAAAAAGTGCAAAAAATATATAAATATATGCACTTTTCATGGGCATTACAACATTATTATTTTAAAGAAATAATGGTTATTCCATATAGTATATGTGCTAATAAATATGATGTTATTTAATTATTTTTTATATTGTATGGCATGGGAGAAGTAAAAATTACACTTGAGTTAGTTATATTATGACTAGAATGGGGTTTAGTTCCAGTATGGCTTTACTGCAGCAAATTTAAGAACAATTCAGCAAATCACTAGTTTTTACATAGATACATACTTATTAGTGGTGGATAAAGCCAACTAATATATTTATTTACATGGCTAACATTCTTATATGCTTTACGTACAAGTAAAGGAATACATATTGTGCCTTAAGACAGAAAAATGGATAGCCATGAAGATGGGAGAGGAAGGCATGTGGGAGTGGAATGTACTGGGAGAGTAAAAGAGAAATGAATGGTTAAAGTATAACATTAGTGGCTAACTGAACAGTTCACTGGTTTATAAGTCATGAGTGATACTACTAGTAGGGACATACAAATATTCAAGCTGGTGTCATACTTTTGTTTTTGAACATGTTTGGTCTTTGTTTAATACAAAAAAATGCTTTATCAAATATTTGAATTTAGTTGGTGATGATTCAAACCTTATGTGCTCACGTAGTTTGCTTTAAATATTTGGTAGGCAGTGTTAGCACAGAGAATTACAGCTACGAGCTACCTGTAGTCCAGAGATTGATTCTGTCAGCCCTGGTTTGCCTGTTTTGTGATTTTGAGCAAATGACTTAAGCAAGAACTTGAGCTAGGCTCCTCAATGGTCCAAGTCCAAAGACTTCATGTTTAGTAACTACCTGTGAGAAAATAACATTCAATTAGAGTTTGTCCTTTGTGGGGCCTTTATTAAGTAGGCATTTTTAAACTTAAGGCAATGCAAAAAATGCCTAATAAACACCAAATACCTCTGCAGGAATACTCAATACAGGCTTGAATCCAAATAAAAATGCTGAGGTAAGGCTCCAGAATCCAAACAAATAAATAAACCAGTCTTTAGAGGTAATAAAAAGCAGTTCCGTCTTTAATGTAACACAAGCGCTTTCACACAATGCTTCATCAGGTGTATGAATAACATAATCAACCACACCTCTTTAAATATCTTAATCTTACCACATGACTTAAGAATCTAATCAATTTAAAGTTATATACTATTATAAAATATAAGTCGGATAATAAATGTGTGGAAGTGTGTTAACATCAACTGGTATAACAGAAAATACATTTTATAATATATATGAAAAATTTTTAAAACTCATATTTAATAAAACATTTGAAAACATCCTAAAAATATATGTCATAAAGGTATATATATGGGTCTACCTGACAACGTCGACAGCTCAGAACGCCGACACCGAGAACACCGACGCCAGAAGATCGACAATTGAGAAGACCGACGGATGAAAACACCGACGCTGAGAACACCGACATGGGAAAAGGCTGTGTAAGTATGCGGTAGTGACGGACGTTAGGGTGCGAGTAAGGTAAGTGTGCGATATTGACGGTCTGTAGGGATAGGGGTGGGTTAAGTGAGTTAGGGTTAGGGCGCGGGTTAGGTAAGTGTGCGGTAGTGATAGTCTTTGGGTTAGGGGCGGGTTAAGTGAGTTAGGGTTAGGGCGCGGGTTAGGTAAGTGTGCGGTAGTGATAATCTTTGGGTTAGGTGGTTAAGTGAGTTAGGTTAGCCGGTGGTTAGGTAAGTGTGTGATAGTGACGGACCTTAGGGTTAGGGTTTGGGTTAAGGTTGTAGATAGTTGTGTATGTGAGGTTTAGTGTGGGTTTGTAAGGATTTTGGTGTGCTTGTGTTGTGTGTGTGCTTTTTGGACAGGGGATTTGTTTTGTTTGTTGATTGTCATTATTATGGTGTGTTGGGCATGTGAGGTTTTGTGTTTGTGAACTGTCGGTTATGTGGTGTCAGTGATTTCGTTGTCGGGCATGTGAGGTTTCGTGTTTGTGAACTGTCGGTTATGTGCTGTCGGTAAACTGGTTGTCGATGTTGTGGCTTGTCGACCTTGTGAACTGTCGGTTATGTGGTGTCGGTAAACTGGTTGTCGATGTTGTGGCTTGTCGACCTTGTCAGGTAGACCCATATATATATATATATATATATATATATATATATATATATATATATATATATATCTATATATATATATATATACATGATAATGCAATATAAAATCTGTAAAAACTATATTAGAATAAAGCCCTGCATTCATATTACCTACATAATCCTCTTCTTCTTAAAATGGGCTTAATGGGCATGCTATCATTAAGTCCATGGCCATAATTAGCCCTCAACATGACTATCCATTTGGCCTCTACCTCTTCAGTTCTGTCCTTAACATCCCCACATCTCAGACTCTCAAAGGTTCTGGAAACTATCATAAATTTGAACCTGTGCTGCTCTCCCTCTTTGGAGACATGTTTAGAAAGGGCATTACATTCAGACCTCTTACCTATATGATATATATGCTCTCTAATAGAGATAGTGTTAGTGTTGCTAGCTCAAGTGGAACAAAACCATGTGGTAACTGTAATCAGTGTCAGTTTATTAATGAGGATTTATATTTTAGACATCCAGACACTGGTAGAGTTTTTGATATTAGGGTCAGTGGTATATGTGTGACCACACATGTGGTATATCTCACTACCTGCTGTTTATGTAATTGTTTTTATGTAGGTAAGACAGATCGTAGTCTAAGGGAAAGAATTAGAGAGCATATATATCATATAGGTAAGAGGTCTGAATGTAATGCCCTTTCTAAACATGTCTCCAAAGAGGGAGAGCAGCACATGTTCAAATTTATGATAGTTTCCAGAACCTTTGAGAGTCTGAGATGTGGGGATGTTAGGGACAGAACTGAAGAGGTAGAGGCCAAATGGATAGTCATGTTGAGGGCTAATTATGGCCATGGACTTAATGATAGCAT
Source organism: Protopterus annectens (assembly GCF_019279795.1). Lineage (NCBI taxonomy): Eukaryota > Metazoa > Chordata > Ceratodontiformes > Protopteridae > Protopterus > Protopterus annectens. The sequence goes on from NC_056728.1 coordinate 123,837,692, forward strand.
GCCCATTAAGCCCATTTTAAGAAGAAGAGGATTACATAGGTAATATGAATGCAGGGCTTTATTCTAATATAGTTGTTACAGATTTTATATTGCATTATCATGTGTATATATATATATATATATATATATATATATATATATATATATATATATATATATATATACCTTTATGACATATATTTTTAGGATGTTTTCAAATGTTTTATTAAATATGAGTTTTAAAAATTTTTCATATATATTATATAATGTATTTTCTGTTATACCAGTTGATGTTAACACACTTCCACACATTTATTATCCGACTTATATTTTATAATAGTATATAACTTTAAATTGATTAGATTCTTAAGTCATGTGGTAAGATTAAGATATTTAAAGAGGTGTGGTTGATTATGTTATTCATACACCTGATGAAGCATTGTGTGAAAGCGCTTGTGTTACATTAAAGATGGAACTGCTTTTTATTACCTCTGAAGACTGGTTTATTTATTTGTTTGGATTCTGCAGCCTTACCTCAGCATTTTTAAACTTAAGTTGTGTGGTGGATTTTCTTCCTGTGAAGTTAGTTGCTGCTTTTATGACCAACTAAGAGGTAGCAACAAGACGAGTTTTTTTTTTTTTTTTTTCTTTTGATCCGCGGTGGTGGTGCTGCGGTAGTGTTGTCGCCTCATAGAAAGACGCTGTCCGGTTCGATTCTCAGCTAGGGTTTTGAAGGTTGTGCATCAGGGCTGGTAACTTGGCACATAAAAATCAACTACCAATCATTAGCGGACCGGAGTTCCACTGTGGCGACCCCTAACCGGAAAAAGCCGAAAGACACAGCAACCAGTTTAACCAGTGAAAAGAGATGCAGTGATATTTACTTATACTTTTTTCTTTTCTTTTTTCAAATTTTGCTGCTCTGTTACAGTACATTTCTTGCTTGTGGTTGAAATGAAAGGTACTGTAGAAATGAGGAATGAATTATTATGCCTTCTGTTGTACTAGCAATTAAAAGTCTTCAGAGTTAATAGTGCTTTGGTGGAATTTTTTTAGGTCAAAGTCCAGTAGTATTTTTTGAATTTTATAATGATGTCTTTTACTAAATTAAAGTTATCTTTGAAAGTAATCAATAGTGATATAATTTAATGACTTTTCATATAAATATATAGAGAGATCTATACCTATCTATCTATCTATCTATCTATCTATCTATCTATCTATCTATCTATCTGTATATCTCTCTATATATCTATGGGTCTACTTTCTTTCATTGTATCTCATTTCACTGAATTTCAATTCACCCTGACCAAATCGCTGAAAACTCAAATTACTGAAAACTCATTTTACTGAATCTCATTTCACTGAAGTGAAGTTAGTATATTTGGCACTGTGTAGAGTACTGTAAGGCGAGTAAAAGGTATATGCCTTTTTCACCACTGTAGTGCGATCCTTGACATGTATGGGCAGTCTATTCCAGAGTATGGGGAGTCTCTGGGTCAGGAAACTATCCCTCCATGTTTTGTTCATTGTGATGACAAGGTTTAGATCCCTGGAGCGTGTTGCTTTGAGGGATTGGGATTTCTTTAAGTGGAGCATGTCCAACAGCTCAGGGTTTGACATGGCCTTGTATGTTAAGCAGAGATCTCCTCTGAGTAGATGATATGCTACAGAGTATAGCTGGAGGTTTTTAGACGGTCAGCATATGGCATCTGCTTTAGGCCTGTGATTCGTTTAGTGAGGTATTTCTGTGGCCTTTCCAGCTGTTGCAGATGTCTTGTGAGGTACATACCAAACGGGGCATTATACTCTATAATGGTTCTAATGAGGGATGAGTACAGTGGGACAATGACCTCCTTTTTTCTGGATGAAAAGCCCTTAGTGATGAGGTGTGCCACATAGAAGGATTTTTTGACTGTTGTGGCGATGTGGTTATTGAAAGTGAGACCACTGTCCACCTGTGTCCCTAAGTCTCTCATCACACTTTCAATGTTTAGTGTCCTGCCACCTATGTGGTAATTCATGGGTACATGTTTTTTTTCCAAAGGGGATAACTATACATTTCTTGGCATTAAGCTTGAGCCCATGGCTCTGGCACCAGGTATCTGTTTCTGTAAGGCCCTTTTGTAGAATATCCACATCATTTGGGGATTCAATAATGGCTCCTAGTTTGCAGTCATCTGCAAACTTTGTTAGCCAGAGTCCCTTAGTGTTGGCCTGTACTTCAGAGAAGTAGATGCCAACCAAGAGTAGTCCCAGGACTGAAACCTGAGGTACTCCACTTGTCACTTGTCTGGAGCTGGATTTGGAGTCGGCTACTTTTACAGTCTGGGTTCTGTCAGTAAGCCAGTTGGCAACCCGTCGAGTTACGTAGGAACTTATGCCCAGCTTAATAAGTTTATCTATGATTCCAGAGTGGAGGATGGTGTTGAAGGCCTTGGTGAGGTCCAGATAGGCTGTGTGGACCACCTTACCCTCATCCACAGCTCTGGAGACTGATTCGAAGAAGTCAATCAGATTCAGGAGACAAGATCGGCCCTTCACAAACCCAAACTTGGTGGGGTCCAGTGTTTGAAGGTTGCCAATGTCTTTGTTTATAAGTTCCATGATAATGCGTTCCATGCCCTTGCAGATCAGGCTTGTCAGACTGATGGGATTGTAGTTCCCGGGATCTAAGGCGGATCCTCCCTTGTGGAGCAGGATAACTGTAGCTGTGCGCCACTCAGTGGGCACGAAGCCTGAGGTGAGGCTATGATTAAACATGACACTTAGGTGAGGTGCCATTTCATTTTGTAGTTCATGTAGTACACAGCCTGGGATGTCATCTGGTCCCATGGATGCTGTATTCTTAGCTTTGGAGAGTGCGGTTCTACCTGTGTGGCCGTGATTATCAGAATTTGGCAATGTTTTGGTATTGAGATGGACCATTTAGGGGGTGAGAGGGGGGGTGAAGTTGGCACTAAATTGATCTGCCAGGATATTGGCAATATCCTTGGGATCAGTATATTTAATGCCATTCTGTATTAGCTCAGAGGAGATCTGAGCATTGCCATTTAGATTCTTGACATAACTATAGAATTCCTTGTGGTTGTCTTTGGAATCTTTGGCAATTTTATTTTTGTAACTAGCTTATGAGGATTTTATGAGGGATCTCAGCTTCTTACTGAGGCTGGTGAGGGAGTTTTTTGCATCCTGGGATTTTCCTCTTTTCTGCAACAGTTTCTTCCTTCTGTTGTATAGTTTGTTTATAGCAGGGGACCACCAGATTGGCTTCCTTTTTTTGGAGAAGAGCATCTTGGTTCTATTTGGAATGGCACAATTCATGCATGAGTGGATGTGCTCATACAGTGCCTTAGTGTAGGATTCTGCAGTCGAACTTCCAGAGCCCATCTGCGTGGGTGTTCTGAAGTTTGTCACTTCTGACTTCAGTAGCAAGAAGTTGGCTTTGAAGAAGTTTTTTTAAGGAGATTTCCTTACTGGGGGTGGGGGTGGGATGTGGATGAGGTTTCCTTACTGGGGGGTGGGGGTGGGATGTGGATGTCAAAGGTGATTTTCTTATGGTCATTCCTGACCAATGAGGAGGTGACCACTGGTGTGGAGCATCTATCTCCCATGTTGGTAATGACCAGGTCTAGGATATTGGAGCCCCTGGTGGGGCAATGGATTAGTTGATCCAGGGCATTGGAATTTATGAATTCTAAAAACCGTTGAGAAAAGGAGTTGGTACCCGAGTAGTTTTCACAATTAATGGCAGGGTCATTGAAATCACCCAGTATTAGGGTGTTTGGTTGTATCTTAACATTTTCCAGTATGTTTAGAAAGGTGTAGTGAGAATCTTGGGGCATGGTGGGGGATCTGTAGCAAGCTATAATTTGGATTGCAGTCTTACCTAGTGTTAGTTGCACCTGGAGAATTTCAGATGCATTGTGTTGGGCAACTAACCTGGAGGTGTGAATATCCTTGGTGAATCTGGACACTCCTCCACCTTTAGTGTTTCGGTCTTGGTTTTTTGGCCAAAAAGTGTGGTAAGAATTGTAGCCTGGTATTGCAGGAGCCTTGAACCAGGTCTCAGTTACTGCACAGATATCGATGTTCTCCATTTTTAGGAGTGCCTCTAGAGAGTGCATTTTGAGGTTTAGACTTCTAGCATTGAGTAGCATTACCTTCAGATTATGCATCCTTATATCTGTTACGGTGGTGGTTTTATCCTTTGAACCTTGCCTAAAAAAGGCACTATAGGGGTGGCAAGAGCTATAGCCAGTAACCTGAATCCCAGGGGTGACAGGTGCAGACCATCTCTGGCAAAGCATTGTGGTTTGTCGATCATGTTTTCCCAGGCAGACAAATACTGGATCCCATTTGAATGACACCAGAAGCTTAGCCAATTGTTGAAGTCAATCATTTTGTCCCTATACTGTGATATCATTCTGGATGAAGGCAGGATGCTACTCAGGGCTAGGGTCATACCTGCCTGGGTCACATGATCCAATAGCTCTTCCATGTCTCTTTTCATGTAGTCCAGGGAGGTACGTCTCAAGTCATTCACTCCAGCATGGACAATGACAGAGTCGTATTTGTACTTGTTGTGGAGTGACTTGAATGCATGCTTTATGTGGCGGATCCTGACACCCAACAGGCAGTTGATTGTAATTTTCCCCTTGTTCAGCCTGGTGAGTCAGACATCAGTGTGCCTGACTATAGAGTCACCTATGACTAAATTGTTGGGTACATTGTCTTGCCTTAGGGGCTGTTGTTGGGTGGCACACTGGTGTTGTGAGCTATGTGTCACTTTGGTTGTGACTGGTGTTTGTTTGCTTTTCGGCATTGGAGGTCCTTGTTGCTTGGGCAGGTTAATGTTAAGGGCCTCTGCATATGTGGGTTTAGTGTTGCTATGTGTGGGTGTTGATGGTGTGGGTTTTGAAGGGCTATGAGCTGCTTGAGGTGTAATGCAGGTGTTAACCTTCTCCTCTTGACTGTCTAGCACAATCTTGGCCGGAGGGAGCTTTGCTTCCAGTTTGGCTATGTAAGTGCATCTCCCGCAGGTTGTAGTGTTGGGTGGTAGGAGGAGAGGATTGTCTGTGTACATGAGGCAGTTGCCACACTGCCCCAGTATGCCCAGATTCACCAGGTGGACAGGAGAAATCATCAGAAGCTGACCCTTGGACATGCCTGTTTAGGTGCTTTTTTGTAAAGTTTAAGAGCTGTTTTTCCTTACCTTTGCAAGGTACTTTACAATTATAGACTGTTTAGTGCCTATGATTAATTTCTCCATATTGACAAGGAGAGCTGAGTGCTTGAATCAGTTTCAGGCTTCCTAGTGCTTTCTTGTAAAGTTTAAGAGCTGTTTTTCCTTACCTTTGCAAGGTACTTTGCAATTATAGGCTGTTTAGTGCCTATGATTAATTTCTCCTTATTGAGAAGGAGAGCTGAGTGCTTGAATCAGTTTCAGGCTTCCTAGTGCTTTCCAGTAGGTTCTAGAGCAAGTGCTAGTCACAGGGGTTCAGATTTTCATGCTACTTCTGAGAAACCAGCTAGTTCTAAGGGAAAATTTGAAGAGCAGACTTTCTGGCACCTGGAATAATTTAACTGTAGCCTCACAGTGCTGCACGATGTGAAAAATGTGCAAACACATGCGTTTTTAAGCCAGAAAGTTGAAAGGGATAGAAATCAGCCCAAAAAGACTAATAAAATTACAATTTCAGAGCTGGAAACCACTCCCCTAGCGTTAGATAGGCAGTACAATGCTCACCAGTCCCAGTGGGAAGCAGTAGGACTTCCCTCTACCACAGCAAGGTCTGGATAGCTCTGAGCACAGAAAATAAAGTCCTGAGACAAGCAAAGCCTGGGATATGGACTGGCTAGAAAAGGTGGGAAACGAGCAAACAAGATAGTCGTTTTTTTTGTTGTTGAAACAGGCTAAACAATGCAATAATACAGTAAATAAACACAGAAAAGGCTAACACACTTGAGTGTGTAGTCCTAAACAGTAAATGCAATTAAAACTCTACAAAATTAGCAATTTAAAACTTTTTAAATGAAGCAAGGCAAGTGCACAACTGAAAAACTATTTAAGAGGCAGTAACACAGCAGAATAAGTAACTAGTCTACATATACAGAGAAGTCTGTATATACAGAAAAGCAGCTAAAACACACAAACACTTCAGACGCAGTGCAACCTAGAGCACTTGAGTTGTAGCAATATTAAGGCAATTACAGTTATAATAAATGCTCTAAAATATACTCTATATTTCCAAAATGTTTGAGAAGCACAGCCAGTGCAGTACTGTCATTTATTTCCATACTGATATATGTTCATCATATTGATCACTGCTGCAGTAGTCTTAGCTATACAGACCACCCTGGTATAGCACCTACAGCTACTCTTGACCAGGGGTTAGCCACATCCTCTGCTGATTTTGGGGTCTCCTCAGAAGGCTAGGGAAAGCCGTTCGGTCCTGGGAGATGGAACAGGTACGGTTTCCCTTTTGTGTCAGAATGCTTTCCCCATCCCTGAGGACACAACTGCTACCAATAGTAACACTGTTGGACACATTTTCCTGTCAAAAAGAAACAGAAAACCAAGCATGTATCTACTCCTCAAACTTCTTGAATACGGTTAGTTTACTGGGTCTGGCTCATGGTTTTATTCAGGCTATGGATTCTTCTTCTAAAGCAGTTCCTGGTAAAAAAGAAGGATTTGTCTTTTCCTGAAGAGATTCAAGATTCTGAGTTTAAATAAGAAGTCATAGGGATGGATACAGTTTTTTTCTTCAGATTTCTGATTGAGATTCAAAGGACAGATCAGTCTCTGATTTTCCCTGTTCAGGGTTCACCTTCTCTGAGACTGTTGCCAGAATGTGCAAGTATTTTCAGTGGGAGAACACTGACGTTTCACAGTCACTCAGGAAATGCTAAGAGTTGTTACAGAACGATTTTTCAGAACCTGCACCCATTTCACCTGTTCTGTCTGCTTTAGATGATGTTTGTGTTACTGCCTGCAATTTTTCTGATAGTTATCCAGCTGACCCTAAAAAGGCAGCTAGGATGTATAAAGTTCCTCAGTCTTTTAAATGTTTATAAACTATTTCCAAACCTGATACAGCAGCTATATTTATTTATTTTTATTTTTATTTATTTTACATTTGTTGACCAGGCTAGTCTAACTGGACATATGTCCATTTTCAGTAGAGGCCTGAGGAGAAAAGCTCCGAGACAATAACAAGGACAGAAAAAAAAACATTTATACAAATAATCCGCAAGAAATCGAGATTACAAAAAAATAATTTGTATAGTCCCCAAGAAAAAAATGTTAAATACAAGAATAATTACACGAGTAAACAATTGAATGCCAGTAAAATAATTTTTTTTTTGTAGAGAGCCAAAAAAGAAATAGTTCTTGTTCAGTTTCAGTAAGCATAAAAAATACAAAATAAAAAAAAAATTTATATAAGGAAAAGCAAAAAGATATTTAATATCCATAGAACTTCATATAGCATAGTGGGGAGATACAAAAAAGAGAGCAAGAAGTTTAAACATGCCATATATAGAAGGTAGAGGAGTTTCAGCGGAAAGAAATCCAGTTTGAGAGTTAGAGTAGAAAGAGGAGAAATAAGTATCAGTCAGGCTGAAAGCAGGGGCAAAGCCATTTGGTTTTAATGAAGTTTTTCAACTGATTCTTGAAAAGGTTGGTGGAAGTAAGGGATGTGATCTCATTGGAAGTTTGTTCCAGGAATTGCCAACTGCATTTGAGAATAGGCAGTCTCCAGCTTTGTTAAAGGATTTGGTAGTGGCGACTTGTAGTTTTTTAGCTGATCTTAGGGTAGGAAGGTTTTTATAAGAATTTACTAGGTTACATAGTATGGGAGTGTTTGAAGGATGATGTAAAATCTTGTGAATAAAAATGAGTTGCTGGTAAACTAGTTGGTTTTGTACTTCCAGCCATCCGAGATGTTTAAGGTTTCTGTCAGTAAATGCAAGTGTCAATGGTTTGCAAAGATGTGAGTTTCAAGAGAAGAAATGTTTACTGTTGCTCTTGCTAGGTAAGTGGTGAGTACGGAAGGGGGCACCGGTGACACATTTAGCTATGTTGTTGTAGGTGGTTGCTAGTTTATTTAGATTAGTTTTGGATAGGTTGGTATATATAGGTGAGGCATAGAGTAGGGTAGAAATAAGGTGGGTTTGTGCAATAGAGATCTTTGCTGACGCTGTAAGAAATGGTCTGATTCTGTAGAGGAATCCAAGTTTTCTATTTACTGATTTAATACTAGCGTTAACTATAGCTTTAGTTTATCCCAGTGCTACTGCTGAACATTTAGTTCATTCTAATCCTGTCTGATAAGGATGGGAAAATTATTGATAGTTATGGGGAAAAAAGTGTATACTTCTGTAACTTTGATTTTCAGAATTTTGAATTGTCAGGCTCATACATTAAAGTTTGGTCTGACAAATTGTGAAAGTATGAGGAATGTTTTATCTGCAGTTTATTTGCTTTAAATAACTTAAGTTTTTCTGTTGCCTATGTCACTCCTCATTGTTTGCAGTGCATGTATGAGTCCTTTTTATTCTTCCAGGGCTATGGCCACTGTTACTGTTTTGAATAGGCTAGAATGGCTGCATTCTCACAACCTCCTAGATGATGTTAAAAATGAGATTTTAAATTCACCCTTGGATAGAGATTTAATGTTTGGCTCCTTTGCAGCAGAGGTGATGAAAAATTGTAATGAAAGAGGCAAGCTGAACCCTGAAATCTCTAAGATTTTTGAGCCATCTTTCTCCAAATTGTCCAAGGGATTTTTTTCTTCTCATCCAGTTTTGCCAAAAAAAAAAAAACAAATACGAAGTCTCAACAAAATTCAGGTAAACAGACGTTTTAAAAAGAAATGGCAAGGAGACTCCAAAGAAAAGTCTTGAACCTGAACCTCCCAAAACCAGGAACAGTCCAACACTTATGAATGACTATTCAAGATACCTTGTAACCATCTTCCATCCGGGCCAATTTTTCTTCCAGAAAGTCTGAATCTCCATTTTATTTCTCTTTGGCAATAGATTGTTTCAGACAGATTGGTTCTGAAAATCTTTTATCAGGGTTACAGATGGCAGTGTGAGAAAATTCCTACTTTCCAGTGGGTCATTCCTCATCCTTCAGATGCCTTCGTTTCCACCTCTTCTTCATCACATGCTGTCCCAAGGAATAATAGAAGCAGTTCTTCCTTCCCAGGTGGGGAAGGGTTTTTATTTAAGGATGTTCCTAGTGCCAAAGAAAGAAAATGCTTGGGACCAGTTCTAGATCTTTCTTTCCTAAACCTTTTTGTGGTAGTGCCCAAATTCAAAATAATGTCACTTCACAACATGTTACCTCGTCTTCCTCTTTCAAGTATCCAAGTAACACTAGACTTAAAAGATGATTTTCATCACATCCCTATTCATCCAAACTTCAGATGTTTCTTAAGATTTTATGTGTCTGGATCAAATTATCAGTTCCGTGCCTTACATTTTGGACTATCCATTGCAACAAAAGTGTTGACGTAGTGTCTAACTCCAGTTATAGGTCATTTCAGGCTACAGGGTATGCATTTTTCCAAATTTAGATGACTTGCTTGTCTTTGCAGAGTCTTTTTCAAAGTTTCAGTAATCTCTCTGTCTTGGGTGAGAGATCTCTTACACAAGCACGGATTCCAAGAGGACATTCAAAAGTCTTGACACCTTCACATGGAACTGTATTCCTGGGAAGTCAACTAGACACCTCGGTTTAAAGAGCTTTTCTTCCATAGGAAAAAACATATATTTTTATTTAAATCTTTTTCTAAGGTTTTCCACTTAGACTTTGATCACTATAAGGGAATACCTCAGGATTTTGGGTCTCATGGCAACTATGACTCTCATGATACCCCTGGCAAGACTCCACATGAGAAATATACAGTGGTATTTGAAATCTCTTCGGCCCAACATTAACACCCTTTAGTTTTCAAATCGCAGTACTGGGGTTTGTCATTAGAGAAATCTTTTAGTGAAGAAAAAAGATGTACTTAAATCTAGGTCTCCCCTTCTCCCACCCTGCTCCAAAAGCAGTCAGTCACCACAAATGCTTCAAACTTTGCTTCAGGAGCAGTTTCAGGAGGGATAAAAGTGCAGGCGGTGTGGGACACCAATGACAGACACAAGCACATATATATCAAGGAGATACTTGCCCTGATTAAGTCATTCAACTCTCTGAACCATTCCGTCAGAGCAAACTGTGTGTGGCAGACAAGCTGAGCAGGACCAGGGCAGACCATCATGAATGGAAAGTAGATCGGCGGGGGGGTGGGGGGGTCTTCCATCATTTGATCCATCTATGGGGGATTCCTCAAGTTAGACCTCTTTGCATTGTCTCTGAATAATCAACTGGCAAGATTTTGTTCCAGAACTCCATGCAAGCAGACCAGGAATATTCTTACATTTTCTACCCTTTCCACAAATATCCAGGGTACTTCTGAAAATTTAGAAGGAATTCCCCAATATTATTATGGCATCTGCCTTCTGGCCCAGGTGTTCTCCCTTCTTTTGGAAATGGCCAGGGGTAATTACCACAAGCTTCTCACAGACTGTATCTACTCACACAAGAGCAGGGCTGTTTGATGCACCCCAACATCAATCATCTTCAATTGACTGCCTGAATGATAGGGTCTTACTTCCTTTTAGGTACCTGTTTACCGAGAATGTGCAGCAGGTACAAATGAGGCAAGAAAGCCTGTTACTAGAAAATCATATATTAGCAAATGGAAGAGGTTTTTTGAGTGGTACCAACAACATAACCAGCACTCATTTAGGGCTATTTTTTCTTGGGTTTTACAATATTTGTGTGAGTTTCAATCCTATGGCCTTTCTTATTCCTCTAATAAGGTTCATTTAGCGGCCATTTCATCTTGCCTACCCATGGATCCTCTTCTTTCAAGGCAGTCTCATGTCAAAATATTCTTGAGCTGGAATTTGCATAAGAGACCTCCAAGAAAACTGGTGGCCCCTTCTTGGGATAGTATTTGTTTGTTAGAGAAGCTAACACTTGCTCCATTAGAACTAGCTGATTTGGCTGAGTTGAGGTTCTTGACATGGAACATGGAAAATAGTTTCACTGATTGCTCTGACCTCTGCAAGAAGGGTATCATGAGTTGCAAGCTCTTATGATGAGTCAACCCTGTCTCATTTTCCATAGGGACAGGGGTTCTTTGAGAAATAATCCATCTTTTATGCCTGAAGTATATTCAAGTTTACTTTAAGCCAAACTGTCCATCCCTCTGTTTTTTCCTAAACCTAAAAATGAGGGAGAAAGGATACTCCATACATTAAATGAACATAGGCAACTTGGGTACTGTCTTATACAACTAGTCTTTCAGGTGTTCAGATCAATTCTTCATTTTTTGTGAAGAAGGGACTACCTGTGTCACAAGATACTATTTCCAATTGGGTGTATTATACTCATCATAACAAAACTATTTTAGATAGGGTCAAGGCCCACTTTACTAGGGCCTTGGACTTAATTTATGGCTTTTTGGAAAGGGTTGGATTCTAGAAGTATTCTAGTAGCTGCTTCTTGGTCCTCTCTGCACATTTTTGTAAAGCACTATAAGCTTGTTTCCTTCTTTCCGTCCCTTTTTTAGGTCCATATCAAGCTTTTCTAGGACCCTTCTCTGGGGGCTCCTGGACTCTTCTTCTTCCAACACCCAAACATAGTTAGCTAAAAGGTAACCTACCCATATAGCTAAATCTACTACAGCTGCGATCAATATAAAGAACACAGTACAGTTGTGTAAGCTGGACTTACTATAACAGTAGAAGTTCAAATGATCACTCCCTCTTTTTTTTGTGTTTTTTATGCCTTGGTGTGGACATTTATTTTTTGTCCTTCCTAGTATTGTCTATTGTCTTTTCAGGGCTCAGTCTTCCTCTGTCTGCTGGCAGGAAAGCTTTGAAGGGCTTCCCACCCAGACTTGTCTTTTAGTCAGCTCAACTCATGCTTGACAGTTTGGGTGCATAGAAGGTACCCTGAAGTTTTGGAAGCTTGGCTAGCTGTTATATCCTTGGCAGGATATAACACATATAGCTGATGCTACTGCAGCTAAGGCTACTGCAGCAGTGATCATTTGAACATCTACTGTTACGGTAAGTTCACCATATGCAACTGTACTTTCTGAATGTTGGTAGAGATATAAATACCAGTATGCTTTGTGCATAGTTATACTTTACTACAACTTTTAAAACTAGAAAAGTAGAAAGTTTTTTTTTTTTTGCTCCTTAGAATTGAGGGGTGCCAGACTGGAGAAGAGCAACTATGGCTCTGCTCATGATAATAATTTACATTTCTGAAACTACAAGAAAACCTTTATGAAAATTGAAATTATGAATGCAGTGATTTGTATCTCACTGCAAAAGAGGTTGATCAAAAGCCTGTAAAAGTTCAAGATGTAGTACCCCTTCATGTTCCAGTTGAGGAAGTCATCAATGTATTTAATCATTGAATAGAGAGGAGGAAAGAGACAATATTGCCATTTTAAAAAAATAAATGCCAGGCATTCTAAGAGACAAAAAACATTGCTATATGTAGGGCATTTATTTTTTGTTAGAAATCAAGGTGTTTGGGAAACAATAGGTGCTTATTTTACTGAACTCAAACAGAAAGTGTAAGACAGTTTGTTGATGTAGTTAATTTATTAATTAAAGATAGAACTGTAAGTGGAATCAGAAATGATCAACAAAGGGGAAGACTATGAAGAGAATAGATTTAATCTGGGCAAAGACATTAGTGTATATAGAGCAAGCAAATGAAGTTTGCAAAATAATAACCATGAAAGAGAAAGTGCTCAAAAGCACACCAAAACCTATTAAAAATAAATATAAAAATAAAAAAAAATAAATAAAGGCAGGCTACCACAATATAACCTAGATGGCACCTAGTAACAAATAAGTAGACAGAAACTACTCCCCCTTGATGTGGCTGCTAACTTGAAAAGATGCACATTAATATATTTAATCAAACCAGTAATCTATATGGGGTAATAAGCAAGATTAATGATTTAGAGACAATTGTATAGTCTAACATGGAAATGTTTGGTTGTGCTATTGAAATACAGTCAGTAAATACAGTGTATGCTTCTTGCAGTATCACTGCATGCAGTGTTTGCCAGAATGTCAGTGTGCATTCAGTCCAAGGACTTGATAATGGTAAGAGTATGTTTTGGTCCAAAAGAAAGGAGCCAGCACAATGTGGTAAGAGACAATAATTTAATCCATATAATGGTAAAAAAACAGACTGGTTTTGGCAGTAATGGCAATGCCTTCCTCAGAGTATGTTTTGGTCAGAAAAACTGTACGGGCAGTTGATCTGTACTTATACTAGATATCTTTACCAAGTGCAGGAACATGGTAGAATCTACATTTGAAATGTCAGTGTTAAAATGTAAAACTGTCAAGCCTGCGTGCATGATACTGTAATATTCTAGGCATAAACCATGCTTCTCGATCTGGAGTTGCTGGTATGAGTATGTAAAATGAGAACTAGAAGCTGTTACTCCAGATATTAGTATTAAAAGCTCAGTTAAAGCAGACAAATATTTGGGGTGGAGATGCTTATTTACCAGTTGGCATGGTTTGGAGAAATCATACAGTCCAGATGTAAAATGACTTAATTTTTAAAACAAAATGTCACAAAATGCAGGTGACAGTCAAACTAGTGAACTGATGGTGTCATTTTCACCCATACCTTAACTGATGGGCTTGGATCCAACACTGGATCTGACTCAGTGACTCTACCAGACTCTTGGATCCAGCTCTTGAGCTCCTTTTCATACCCATAATGCTTCACTCTCCTAGTTTTCCTCAGATCTTGTTTGCCACCGTGTCACTTAGACTCAGATTTCTGCTTTCCAGCATCTGGAGGATAGCAATAGCTTTATATGCTTTTTGTGTAAACCTTTTTGGAATCATTTACTTCCTCCTCCTTCCTTTACCCCTGCTTAGTGTTTTTATTGTATTTTTATAAATGTTTTCACCTTTTTCTTTGTTTGCTTTTCTGCTTGGCCTTTCTACCAATTTTGGAGATATTCTGTGGTACCTTGTTGGTACCTTTTCTCTTACTTACCCACATTAGGGTATCTCTTGATTACCATTGCTGGTATTTTCTTTCTTTACAGTTACACCTTAAAAAATAAAATAAATAAATAAAAGCATAATATATAATGTGTTGTCCTATCTCGCCTTCATTCTTACTAAGGTTGGGTTTGGATCTGATCCTCAGATCCGACTTGGCCTTATATACAAGCTCGAGGTCTTCCACTAGCTTGTGGCTAAACCCTATCCCATCATGCACCAGGAGAGCTCCCCAGATCTCATTTGCTGCTAAACCAGATCAGCTACTCTTCTGACTGGCTCTGGCTAATTAGACTTTTCTTCTTTATATTTGAGAAAAATTGCTTTCTTATTGTTTTTTTTTTCTGCCTAATAGCTTCTTAAGTGGATTCTTTGTGTTTCCGCTATTTCTGTGGTTAAACTGCTGTTGCCCATTGTTTTCTCTGTTAGGCCTTTTCTCTCTATCCCTGCTTTGAATTTAAATAGCACGTTTTAGTTAGAGAGCTTTCTTTACCGTTTTATTGGCTTTTGCAGGTTAGTTTGTTTATGTTAGAGGTCTTCCCCCTCACTTTGTCCCACTCCTCCGGGCATAGCCCGTTTAAGTTACAGGGTTGTGCCATCCTTTTCCTTTTCTATTAGACTTTTTATAGGTTAGCAATTGTTGTTGTTATTGTTGTTTAAAAAAATATATATATATATCTATCTATCTATCTATATATATATATATATATATATATATATATATATGTATATATGTGTGTGTGTGCATGTGTATATATATATATATATATATATATATATATATATATATATATATATATATACACACACACACACACACACACACACACACACACACACATATTTATATATATATATATATATATATATATATTCTGAATGTTAGCTGTTTTTTGTTCTTGTTGTTGATTGGTGGTTACAATGTTTTCCAAGGATTCTAAACCCTCTGTGTTTGAAAAATGTGAGGAATGTGGACACAAAAATGTCCCTTACTGATGGGCATACCATTTATATGTACTGTTTAGGAGCTGTCCGAGTTCTGTTCAGTTTGTCACTCTTTTAGTCACAGGGCTCTGTTGGAGGAAAAACAACAAGTTAATTCTAAAAGGCCTATTGAAAACCCCCTTCGCTGAAGCAATACAAGATGGATCGGGTTCTTCTAAGTCTGGCCAGTCTCCTTCCTCTAAGTCAGATAAGTCTGCGAAGAGTTGCTCATCTTCCAGCGCTCTGTTGGAGCCATCTAAAAAGTTGTCTAAAGTTTCCTCTCCGAAGCCTAAGGCTGTCAGTTCCGAGAGGCCTACCACTTCGGCTCCATCAGTTTCGGTGCCGGTGGAGTTTCAGTTGCAGAGGCAGTCCCCTGAATTGGAACCAGTATCCCCCACTCTCAGGTCACCATTGCTCCATGCCCTCTCGACTCGATCATCCAGGAGCCTATCCAGCGATGATGTGAATTGTGTGGTGCAGAGCGTGTTAAGGACACCTGCGCTCACCAAGCTTTCAGATCCAAACCTGAGGGCTTCGGATCTGACTGAGTACTCCCCTTCTGCATCGATTCCTCCTCCAATCCAACCTCGGATCTGGAATGTCTGGAGCTGATCTTGGTGGAACCATTGGAACCGAGATCTATCACAGGATCTTCAGATTCAAATATTACCCTGATGTCTCCAGTTGGGTTCGGGATGGGAGTTGGATCGGACAGTTGTCGGATCTGAACTTGCTTCTCGGGGCATCAACTTGGGTGAGCTCGGCCCCTACCTCAGCCTCGGAACTGTCCCCCCTTGGTTCTGGGAATTCTCCCTGGTTCTTTGGAGCCAGGGGGTTCCTTGGATCAGGGGCAGGGGACTTTTGAGGTGATGAGGAAAGTGCTGACTCCACAGGCAGCTCCACTGTCATCTCTGGACATTCTTCCCCCAAAGGCACTGGTGTCTTTCTCTATACCCTTGCATCCACAGGGATGCAGAGATCCTAATCCTTGGGATGCCCCACTGGGTGCCCCCCACTCTTCTGAAACCTCTCCAAAGTAGCCCCCTGAAGAGGTCCCTCAGTAGAGGTTATGCAAGAGGAAGCATTTAGACTCCCCAGAGGAGTCTGTCACTTCGGATACAGACCTCAATGAAGCAGAAGGGTGCCCACAGTCACCTCCTGATGATGTCTCCTTTGGAGACATCTTGGAAATACTTAAACATGGAGGTGGCTGGAAGCCCACCAACCCTTCAGCAAAGGAGTCTGTGTACCTGATGGCTTTTGGATCTCACCCTTCCTCCACTTGGGTATCTCCGCCTTTGGGTGAACTTATGGATTTAGTTTCTCAAAAGACATGGGAGTCTCCGGATTCTGTGGAACCGGTTTCTTGGAGGCCAAATAAGTTCATTACCTCTCCTTCAGGCAAACATTTTTTAACTAAAGGAGTCCTAGTCGATGCTATGGTTGTGGTGGCAGCCACCAAGAAGGAACTCTCAGAGACATCTTCTGTCCATCCCCTGAACAGGGAGTCTGGCACGATGGCCAGATATGGAAAGCACATTATTTCTTCAGCGACATTTGCTCTTAGGTCACTGAATTACCTGATTCACTTTACCTAATTACACAGAGATCTCCTGAAACAGCTAAGAGATACCCTACAAGGTTCAGTAGCTGAAGGCATGTCAGAGAAAGTTTTCTCTCAGCTCTCTACCTTAAATTCAGTGGTCAACTCCTCCATGAGATGGATTTCTTATGCAGCAGATGGAGTGAGCAGAGCAGCGGGTTCAGGGATTTCCCTAAGGAGACATTACTGGATGTACTTGTGTGAATTTGCAGAGCCCTTTAAATCTTTCTTTATGACTGTCCCATTCGATGGCTTGCCCCTGTTTAGGCCCAAAGTCAAGGATATGCTAACTAGGTGGGAACAAGAGGAAAGCCTCTGTCATAGGAGTCCTTTTTTCCTTACCTACCAGACCTTACCCCAAATGTCAGAAAGGTAGTAGGAAAATGTGGTTTTGAAAATTCCAGAGGGCTTTCCAGGACACACGTGGTGATTCTTCCCCCAGGGGCAGAGGGGGGAAGTGGTAATGGAAGATCTATGCCTGACATACAAAGCTATGTCAAATCCAGAATTAATGGACATGCTCCACCTCAGTAAATCTAAATCCCTTAGAGCCACACGCTTGAGGGACTTGAACCTCAGCACAGAAATAAATAGAACTTGTTGGAGGGACAGGTTCATAACCCAGAGGCTCCCTTCGCTCTGGAATAGAATTCCAGTTCATGTGAAGCAGAGCACCTCACTGAATCTCTTCAAGAAGAATCTCGATAGGTGGATGGGGGATCGTAGGTTTGTCCCAGGGATTACTCCCGTGTCACTATTAGACAGAGGCACAGTAAACTAAACCTTAAAAAGGGCACAGTATACTCAAATCAAGGGGTGGCGTAAGCCATACAGAATTGGGCTAGGCTTATAATTGCCTCAGGGCAGATAGCCTAGTATGAACCTATGAACCTATGAACCTATGCTGACCACGCAGCAGAGGAGGGCCACAGATTCAGGGGGACAGAGAGTCTTTTTTTGTAAACCCTTTCAGCGCTCCTGAAGAGAGGCTCACCTGTCTATCTCTAGAGACAGTCGGCGACCGCTTATCTTTGTACCCAAAAGCCTAGCTGACAATAGCAAAAGACAAGTGGGTACAAAGCATCATATCCAGAGATTACTCCATATCCCTTTCCTTCCACCTCCCACGCATAAAAAACATCCTGGATGTTCCACCAAGTCAAAGGGAACATGCAACTCTAGAAATTCAAAAGTTGCTAGACAAAAGAGTCATCCAAACAGTCCCCACAGACCAAATAGGATCCGGAATTTACTCAAGGTTCTTTTTTAGTTCCAAAGAAAACAGTGGACTGGAGACCAATTCTGGATCTCAGCAATCTAATGAAATCTGTAAGAAAGTCAAAGTTCCAGATGGTGACACTGCAGTCAGTACTCATGTTTCTGGGACAAGACAAGTGGAAGTGCTTAATAGACCTTCAGGATGCATACTACCACATAAAAATGAACAGGCAATCCAGGAGACACCTGCGCTCTCAGCTGGGAGACAGCCACTAGCAGTTTCGGGCTCTGCCTTTTGGCCTCACTACAGCCCTAGAGTGTTCACCAAGTGTATGGCAGTAGTCGCGGCTCACTTGAGATGCCTAGGATTCTTAGTGTTTCCATACTTAGATGACTGGCTCCTAACCGCCACCACAGAGTATCTACTAACAAAAATGAGAGATGCCACCTTGCGACTCTGCTGTCACCTAGGGAGCAATATAAACTATGAAAAATCTGCATTGCTGCTGTTTCAGGGTATTGTTTTTATAGAGGCAGAACTAGATACAACAGCAATGATGGCCAAACTTCCTCCAGAAAGGGTATGAATTTTTCAACGTTAAGTCTTGAATCCCTTTTCCAAGAAAAAAGTACAAGCAAAGACAGGCCTAAGAGTCTTAGGAACCATGGTGGCAGCAATAACGTTGATACCCTTAGCACATCTGCACATGAGAATTCTCCAGTGGCTGCTGTCCACTTAGTGGTCGATGCAAGAACTGCCCATGTCCAACAAGATATTGCTAACGGAATCTTGTAAAAAAGATCTTCGCTGGTGGCTATATCATATGACATTACGTCGACCCTTTGCCCTTCCCCAACCATTAGCCACAGTGACCATGGACACTTCCCAGATAGAGTGGAGGGGTATTATCTGGAAAGACAGTCCAAGGCACATGGCAGGATCATGAGGCCCATTTACACATCAATGTCCTAGAGATGAGAGTGGTGCTTTTAGCATTGCAGGCTTTCCAGGACTCTCTTCTGCTGGGGACTATTATGATACACACAGACAACATGTAAGTTGTATGGTACATAAGCAAACAAGGAAGGACTAGATCTTACCCCCGTTTGTTGAGAGGTCTTTGAGTATGGCACTGGGCAACCTCCTCCCAATGCTTTCTGATAGCAATGCACATCCCAGGGAAATCCGACATGATTGCAGACAGATTCAGCAGAGCAATTCTGATGCCTCACGAGTCGTCCCTAAAACAGGAAGTGGCAGAAAAGATTTTCTGCAAATGGGGCCAGCCTTGCATCACCAAGGGATGCACTTGTCCACGATTGTCCCTCAGGTCTCCTCTGTGCTTTCCCCCCATTCCATTGAATACCCAAAGTTCTTCAGAAAGTCAATTACTTGGGAAGGAACTTGATACTCATCACCCCATACTGCCCTCGTCAAATCTGGTTCCCCTTCCTGTGGCCTCATCTCCAGGAGAAGCCTTGGATTCTGGACCAAGTTCTGGACCTCCTGACTCATGCATCAAGGATGCTCCATCCCTCCCTTCAAACCCTCAAGTTGACACCTTGGCTGCTCCGATTCCAGCCATAGCCAGGCTCCCTAAACTTTCTCCTTCAGTAAAACATATCCTAATTTTGTCTCATAAAGCTTTGATGAGAAAGATATATAGAAGCAAATGGAAAAGATTTTCTTAATGGGCTTCAAATAATCAAATTGATCCTTTTTCTGCCCCATAGCTTTCATTGTAGAATTCTTGGCAAAAATATTCAATGAATGCGCAGCTGCAGCTACTATTCGAGTTCAGTTAGCAGCTATTTCATATTTCTATTTAGGTGAATTAAGCCTGAGTATTATGTCCCACAGACAATGCAAAGCCTTTGTTAAAGGTACTTTTTTTATTAAGACCACCCATTAAAGACCCTCCAGCACCATGGGACTTGAAGTTTGTCTTATCCCATTTGATTTTTCCCCCTTTGAGCAACATCATCCTGCAATCTCAAATTTTTGACTTGGAAAACTATTCTTTTGATAGCTATTACTTCTGCTAGAAGGCTGTCAGAGCTGCAAGCCTTGTCAATAAAGCCCCTACATGCTTTTCCACATACACAGAGTATCCTTACGAATGAACTCTTCCTTTTTACCCAAAGTATGTTCAGAATCTAATTTAAATGAATCCATAGAACTACCAGTATTTTTCCCTAACTACGAGAATAAGGCGGAATACATGTTGCACCAACTGGATGTACATAGACAGTTGCACTTCTACTTACATAGGACAAAGGACTTCACAAAGTCTGACTAACTATTTGTATCCTTTTCAGATTCAAAGAAAGGTGCTCCAGTTTCTAAAGTGACACTTTCAAAATGGCTCACAGATTGTATAACCTTCATTTACAAATCTGAAAACAGAGATCTTTCCCATAAAGTAAAAGGTCATTCTTCAAGAGCCATTGCAACCTCTTCCACCTTTCAGGCTAGACTGCCTAATGATACCATTTGTGCTGCAGCAACATGGGCAAGGCCGCATACCTTTATCCCTGATTACAAAGTCAATTTGGCCTCCAGGAACAGGGCCTCCTTTGGTTCCACAGTTCTGAAGAATATTCTCCCTTGAGCCACCTAAGAAAGATGGTGCTAGGAATGCTGTCCCAACCTTAGTAAGAATGAAGGCGAGATAGGACTACAACACATAAAGAAGTTTTGTACTCACCATAATGTTCCATGTGTGTTGTCCATCTTGCCTTCATTCTTACATCCCACCCTTCATTCCCCCAGCCTTTTACTCCTGGAAGACCGAGTTGATAAAATTGGCTACTAGCGATCTCTGACCTTCTTGATTGCTCTATAAGGTATTAAGCTACCCTTATTTTGTATTCCTTTTTATAGCTGCAAACAAGATCTTGGGAGCTTTCCTGGTGCATGATGGGACAGGGTTTAGCCACGAATGTTGAGCTTGTATATAAGGCCGAGTCGGATCTGAGGACTGGATCTGAACCCAACCTTAGTAAGAATGAATGGACAACACACATGGAACATTATAGTGAGTACATAACTTTTTTTTTTTTTTTCCTTAGATTTAAACTGAAGTTACCTCAGTATGGCTGATAAACCTACAGGTTTTAAAAAGTCTACCTCCTGTGGGCATAAAATTTCTAATTTCAGTTGCCCACGAGAAGTGTGCCTATTGTCTGAGTGCTGCCCACTTGAACATGTATTGGACCATTTCTTCGGGGTACAATTCCCAAGCATTAAGAGACAGGAGGAATAAGCTGGTACTAGAAGGATTGCTCCCTTCTTCTGCTGCTCTTGTCTTGACTGGAGCTGAAATGCTGTCTGGAAAATCAGAAAAAGGAAAGCCAGAATCGGCACCTAAAGAACAAGAGTCCAGAAAATGGACCCCTGATCATTCTTCCCATTCGGCTCTGACCAAGCCACTGGCTAAAGTGTCAACAACTTTGGAACTGACACCTTCTTCAGATCTGACTACATCAAAACGTCTCAGATCCAATTTCCTCTTTTCATATCGGATCCATTTTTCTTCTTAGCTCCATTTACCCTTTTTACAGACGACAACTAAAAGATCCTGCAGACCACCATCTACTACTTCACCATTTATGTCTTCTAGGAGTGTGTCAGAAGCAGAGGTGGATGGTTGAGTACAATGCCCCTTTTGGGATGTACCTTACCAGACACCTGCAGCAACTGGAAAGACCCCAAACGTACCTCACCAAGAGGATCAAAGGGCTCAAACAGATGCCATATGCTGCCCGGTTAAAGAAACTCCAGCTCTACTCAGTGGCATACCACCTGTTCAGAGGCGATCTGTGCCTGACGTATAAAGCCATGTCCTACCCGGAATTAATGGACATGCTGCACCTCAGAAAATCCAAATCCCATCGAGCTACGTGCTCGAGAGACTTGAACCTCAGCACTGAAATAAATAGGACATGCTGGAGGGACAGATTCATAACCCAGAGGCTCCCTTCACTCTGGAATAAAATCCCAGTCCAGGTTAGGCAGAGTCCCTCATTGACTCTCTTCAAGAGGAATCTTGATGAGTGGATGGGAGATCGTAGGTTTACCCCGGGTATCACTTCTGTGTCACTGTTAGACAGAGGTACAGTATACTAACCTCGAAAAAGGGCATAGCAAAATAAATTTAAAATGGGTGGCGAAAGCCAAACACATTCTGGCTAGGCTTATAAATGCCCTAGGGCAGATAGCCTAGTATGAACCTATGAACCTGTAGAAGTTCCTCAGGGCTCAGATTCATGTGGGAGATATTCTGACTCCATCTCTCTCATTGGACCCATGAGCCTGCTCTCATCTCAACATTGCATTGTTTCTCCTTCTCAGATATGACCAGTGATTTTGGAGCCCTCTGATCTAAGATCTACCAAGATGTCCTCATTGGATCCGAAAACCATTCGTTCTTCAACTCTGACGGTTCTCCTGAGTCATCTGGCTCTGACCTCTTCAGAGAAGGAGGACCCTTGGAGCTGAAGTAATGGCACTGGATCGGGGGGGGGGGTGACTCCAAAGCTGTTGGAGCTGTTCTTTCCTCTGAGTGCTTCATCATTAGATAGCTTGGCTCTGTCTTCCTCCTTGAAGCTGGATTCCACAGGGTTACAGAGGTCAGTGCCAGGGGCCACAGCTTCTATGTGATCAACTGCTGTTTATGCTGGAACTTCTGCCTTTGAGTTAATGGAGACAGCCTTCTCTTTACCCAGAGAAAGGATATCTTTGCCCTCTTCGGATCCTACCCTCTCTTCACTGACTCTGAGCACTGATCCTATTATACCTACACTGGGACAGCCACCCTGTTCCAGCCATCAACCAGTACTACTTCACTATCAAAGTCCAACTTGCAGCCATTTCAAATTTTCATTCAAGAGTGAATCACTCTTCCCTGGCTTCCTTGAGATTATGCAAGGCCTTCCATAAAGGTACTTTTCTACTCAGACCCCTAGTTAAGGATTCTACCCCTTCCTGGGATTTTATTTTATTTTTATTTTATTTTATTTTCTGAAAGACCAAGTAAGGATTTGACTGTTATTTTACAGGCTCTTACCCAACCTCCCTTTGAACCTTTAGCTAAGATTGGTCTTAAGTTTTTATCCTGGAAAACCATCTTTCTGGTTGCTAATACCTCTGCTAGATCAGTATCTGAACTCCAAGCACTTTCTGTATGGCATCCTTACTTGGTCTTTCAGAAAGATAGATCTTCTTTATGCACAAACCCATCCTTTCTACCTAAAGAGGCTGCCAAATGCGACTTAAATCAAGCCATCAATTTACCTGTGTTCTTCCCTAATTTCTCAAACAAAGGTAAATACATGTTGCATCTTCTGGACCTACATAGGCAGCTGAGGTTTTACTTATGCAGAATAAGGGATCTCGGAAAATCTGAACAATTGTTTGGCTCTTTTTTCCAAGAACAAATTGGGTAAAGCAGTTTTTAAAGTGACTCTAGCCAAATGACTGACTGTATATCCTTTGTGTATAAAGAAAGAAGTTTAGATTTACCCCTCCCCCCAAAGCACATCCTATGAGAGCTGTAGCTACTTCATCAGCATTCTGGTCAAGACCTTCTATAGATGATATCTGGGCAGCTACCATTTGGTCCTTTGATCATACCTTTATTACTCATTACAAGTTAGATATATTATCAAGAAATTGGGCAGATTTTGGTTCCACTGTAGGTTCATAGGTAGGTACTAGGCTATTGGCCCTAGGGCCTATATAAGCCTAGCCAAAAAGGTACCCTGGCTTTCGCCACCCAAGAAAATTATTTTCCTGTACCCCTGTTGAGCAGAGCCACAGAAGTGATCCCTGGGGTGAATTTCCTATCTCCCATCCAGTCATCAAGATTTTTCTTGAAGAGTGCTAATGAGGAGCTTTGTTTGATATAGATAGGTAGTTTGTTCCAGAGTATGGGAAGTCTCTGGGACAGAAATATATCCCTCCAGCATGTTCTGTTCATTGTGGTGACAAGGTTTAGGTCCCTAGATCGTGTAGCTCGGAGGGACTGGGATTTCTTTCAGTGGAGCATGTCCAACACCACTGGGTTTAACATAGCTTTTTATATTAGGCAGAGATCGCCTTTGAGTAGGCGATATGCGACGGAGCAAAACTGGAGTTTTCTGAGACAGTTTGCTTAGGGCATCTGTTTGAGGCAGGTAATCCTCTTTGTGAGGTATTTCTGCAGCCTTTCTAGTTGTTGCAGATGTCTTGTGACATACATACCAAAAGGGGCATTGTACTCTATAATGGGTCTAATGAGTGACGAGTAGAGGGGAACAATGCCCTTTTTTTTTCCTAGCTGAGAAACCTTTTGTGATGAGGTGTGCCACATAGAAGGATTTCCTGACTACTCTGGTGATGTGATTATCAAAGGAGAGACTACTGTCCACCTGTGTCCCAAGGTCTCATCACACATTCAATGTTAAGTAGACTACCGCCTACTTGTGGTAGTTCATGGGTACAGAGTTTTTACCAAAAGGGATGACAATGCACTTTTTGGCATTGAGCATGAGGCCATGGCTTCACCAGGCATCTGTCTCAGTGAGGCCGTTTTGTAGGATGTCCACATCGTTAGGAGTTTTGATTATGGCTCCTAGTGTGCAGTCATCTGCGAACTTCAATAGCCAAAGACCTTCTGTGTTAGCCTGTACTTCTGAAAAGTAGATACCAAACAGGAGAGGACCCAGGACTGAACCCTGTGGTACTCCACTTGTCACTGGTCTGAAGTCGGATTTGGAATCTGCTACTTTCACAGTGTGGGTTCTGAGAGTGAGCCAGTTGGCAACCCATCTTGTGACATGGAGATTTTTTCCTAGTTTAGTGAGTTTATCTATAATTCCAGAGTGGGGGATGGTGTTGAAAGCCTTGGCGAGATCTAGATAGGCTGTTTAAACCACCTTACACTCATCTATGGCTATGGTGACCACTTCAAAGAGGTCTATCAGGTTTAGGAGACATGATCTGCCTTCTACAAACCCAAACAGGGTGGTATCCAAGTTTGGAGATTACCAGTGTCATTGTGTATAAGTTCCATGATGATACATTCCATAGCCTTGCAGACCAGGCTAATCAGGCTAATGGGGCAGTAGTTCCCAGGGTCTGTGGTGGCTCCCCCTTTGTGGAGTGGGATAACTGACACTGTGCGCCATTCAGTGAGCACACAGCCAGAGGTAAGGCTATGATTGAACATGGTACTTAGTTGGGGTGCCAGTTTGTTCTGTAGTTCGTGTAGAATGCAGCCTGGGATGTTGTCAGGTCCCATGGATGCTGTGTTCTTGGCTTTGGAGAGTGTGTTTTTTACCTGTGCAGCCATGATTACAGGAACTTTTCATTCTTCTGCTATAGAGATGGGCCCTTTAGGGGGTGAGAGGGGGGTACAATATCAGTTGGTTCTGTATATTTAGTGCCATTGTGCTGTAACTCAGAGCAGATCTGAGTGTTGCCATTGAGATTCTTGACATAGGTAAGGAATGCTTTGTGGTTGTCTTTAGAATCAGTGGTGATTTGCTTTGATAACTAGCTTTGGATGATTTTATGAAGGATATCAGCTTTTTACTGAGGCTGCCCAGGGAGTTCCTCCACTCATGGGATTTTACTCTCTTTTGCAACAGTTTTTTTCTTCTGTTGTAGAGTTTGTTTATGGCAGGTGACAACCAGATTGGCTTCATTTTTTTGGAGGATAGCATCTTGATTTCTTAGGGATTGCATGATCCATGCACTTGTGTAAGTGCTTATAAAGTACATTTGTATAGGATTCAGCAGTTGTACCTCTATTGTCCATCTGCATGGGTGTCGGGAATATTCTTCCTTGAGGATTACCCAAGGTTTATCTAACAGCTGGCTGTGTCCTATCAGTTGAGGAATGAATGAAAATGACAACATCAAAGGCAAAAGTTATGTACTCACCATAACAATGCATCTATATTGTCCATTTTCATTCTTCTTCAACTCCCCACCCTCCATTCACCTTTCCTTTTTCCTAGTCAGACCTAACGGATGTCTTTTGGGAACTCTCCAGTTCCTTGCTTTGAGCTCCATCCTTTCTCCATTTCTCTGTCTTGTATTCCTTTGTATTGGAATGTCAAGTACATATCACTGTTGAGATAGCAAACTTGATCTGAGGTAAACTAGGAGAATGGCACATTGTAGGTAGGAGAGGACCTTGAGAGGTGGATCCATGAGTCTGATCGAAGCAGACGAGTCAGATCTTATGTCTGATCTGAACCCATCCATTGAAGAAGAATGTAAATGGTCAACACAAATGCATTATTTTGGAGAGTACATAACTTTTATTTCTGTTAGTAACAGAGATATGCAGAGACAAGCTGTTAGATCTGTGTGAATATGCAAGAGGGTCAGCAGTATAGTCAGGCAACCAGCATGATTGTATGTCCAAGACTGAGACAACTATAGAAACAGAGACTATCCAAAGCTTACTGTAAAGTACAGATTTTAGTGAAAGATGTTCAAAGGCATGATTTCATTAGCAAACCGCCTGATTGTGGCACCTAGCTGAAATAAGAGTTTTTTTATGTTTAGCATTTTATTACAAGTTCAGAAGCGTAAGTTACATAGCGTAAGGCACGCCATAGATGGTATTCTGATGAAATTTGCTTATCCTTTTCAGTGTTTCAGCATTTTTGGTTAAAATAAAGTCTAAGCATCAACTATCAAAGTTTGCAGCTAAAAAAATGTACACATGAAAAGCACTAATCATTTTATCTATTTATTAAAAAGACTGTGTTAGTTATCAGTGAATAGTTTTTTCACAGAACGAGCAACCATGCACTCTGGTATCACCAAAGAACTTGCATTGTATCCCAAACTTCTGAGTTAGGAAATGACAATAAAAATCTTTAAGCAGTGAACTAATACGTGACTCTGAAAAATGCTTTGTTTTTTAGAATGTATGTTAGTAAAACAAATATTTGCCCTCTTAGTTTTATACAGGGGGTTCTTAGTATAGGAGTATACTTAACTGATAATGGAAACTCCAGTGTAAGTTGTGATGTACCTCAAGCCAGTTTTGTTATAGGTAATGCATTTTTTCCATCAAATTAACAAAAAAAAAAAAGAAAGAAAAACAGCTAAAGGATAGTTACATACAACTAGAGTTTAGCTCTTCCCTCATCATTCCTAGCTGTGCTGTTTCTGCACAGTTCATCTAGAAAATTCCAGCTTCTAAACTGTATGCACTGCTTTGCTACAGCTGCTGTTCCACAGAGGTTTGTCTTATGAAAGTTAATGAAATTGCTTAAGGTGTTTAGACTTTTCATGTTCAAGATATAACAGAAAATTAGACAATATACCATATGTGTTAATAAAAACCGAAAGAAATGGAAAAGGGTACAATCAGCTGTGGTGATCACCTTTTTTATCATAAATGATGTGACATGGCAGAGACCAAGAATTTAAATAATGAATATATTGAAAATAGACTGAGTAGACCTGAAGGAGAAACAATGTATAAGCCTGTAGGAAACATAAATATCAAATAGAGGAAACTCATATGTAATGCATTCAAACAGTTCTCACAGTATTTTTAAGGCAAGTGTATAGTGCTTAACATATCTTTCTTAGATCTTCAGAGACAGTGCCTTGTTGCGTAACAAACGGTGGCAATTAATAGATTTTATAAATACAGAGATTTTTAGTTAGCTTCTTATTATTAGTAGCAATTATGAGTTACAGAAGGCATTACTGAAAGATCTTAGGGTATTAATTGCTTCATATTCCCAGTCTAATAATTCATTAGCAAATGGACTTTGAAAAGGAAGAAGGGGTTAGTGGTTCATACAGATCTAAAGCTTACTGGCAGTCTCCATTATTGCTGAAAAAAGTGTGCTGCTTTATGCCTCATCAGTCCATCTGTTAATACAGGTCACTTCCCATGTGTAGTCACTGTCCAGGCTGTTATTATAGCCTTATAGCTGGGTAACAGCTGTGATATTGTGTCAGGGGATGTGAGGAATGAGGACAGACACACATTTAAAACAGAGATTGTTAACACCATTAATTAACAACGTGAAGCAAAAATGTGGAAACAAAGCTACAGTTTAAGTTAAATTAGATGGACATGATGTGGCAGTTGCAGAGAAAGAAAGAAAATGTGAAGTAAAGTATTAGCAGTTTATAGTCTGTGCAGAGCTGAAATGGTCAGTAAGACCTGGGTGTCTATTGATGTAAAATGTTTTTTTTTCCTCTGTTTTAGTCTCAAACCTTTAGTTTGGATGCCTTCACTTTATTGTATTCTTAATTCTCTCGCCAACTGTTAAAGCCTCAAAAAAGAAAGTGTCATAGCTTTAATAATTCTTGTGCAGAAACAAGCCTAGATGCCCCTGCATAGCTCCCTGTTAGGTCTTGTCAAGCACCTATGACCAGCATTTGTTCAGAGTAAGTACAACTTAGCCCAGTGAAAATACTCCCTATAGGTTATCCATATCCACACTCATAAAGGCTTGGCAATATGCAGGCCATCAGGTTTTTGAGACCCAGCTCAGAACAGATCATTATGTATCTGCATTATAAACATCCTTTCAAGCTGAAGTCATCGTGCAATTGAATGCCTGCATCAGCAGAGAGCAGAGGCTGCAGCAGACCAACACTAGTACATTTGTATCTCTCTAAATATATCATAGCAGCCTATCCCTTCTTCTGTCTTCCATTGCTATTTATTTCTCCCACTACAGACCCTATATTCCATTCTTGTATATTGCTTCTGTCTTTATTCTGCATGTAAAGCACTTTATTGCACATATTGTAAATTAATATTTTGGTATCATTCTCACTCTCACTTCAGTTGTTAATGGTCTTTTTATTCTTTGTGTAGAAAGATTTGTGTATTCTTAGCACTTTCACTTAATGTACTTTTTTATTTTTTGTAACAGTGGTTGCTTTATTGACCCCAGGCCAAGACTGAAATTGATCAGAAATGATCACTGTGCAATAAATAAATAAATAAATAAAACATTAATATCCATTTCCTATACTACCACAAACCCATCTTAGATACGCTAAGAGATGAACTCAGAAAGCTCCAAAACTGGCTAGATGTGCATCCAGAGTCATTACTTCTGCACACCATGTTTTATCAGTAACTGACTTTATTTTGGTCATTTGCCTGTGTGGAAAATTCATGAGATTCAAACAATTGTACTTTTAACTTACATCTGATATGACTGAGTCCTCCAGACAGACACGTTTCACAGTTTAGACTAAGTCAGCCTGTTCCTGTTTATGTTTGCTCTTCTAATACGCTTCATCTTTGATCATGCCTCATGCATTATCTGTAGTCATCACGTTTCCCATGGCATAAGGACAACTTGCAGATGTATAACTGAGACTAAAGTAAGTAATTATATGTTTCAGCCCAGAACAGAGAATCTGGCCATTTAATAATGGGAAGAAAATATTCTGTCTGAAAAGGAATTGGAAAATATATTCAGTCAGCTTCATTTTCCCATGCTGTTACTTACAAAATGAATACAGTTATTTTTGTTTTAAGTAATTTTATCAACAGAATAGGAACAAAGCATCATAACTGCATGCTATGAAAGATAAATCAATAAATGTAAGCAATATGACTTACAATATGAACTATAAATATTACATCTGATGTTGTCAATTTTCATTTTATCCTTGACGATTGGGTTCAGTTCCAATATTGAAACTGCCTTGGCTGTTACTACAGCTCGGCCAGGCCAAAAACTTTTGAGCTTCACCCTTACTCATAATCCCTATCTCCCAGTTATCTCAGATCTCGTTTGCTGCTTTTGCAGATAGACTCGTTCGGCTCGGCTCTTGAGCTAAGTTCATTTCATTAATATTTCTTGTTAAAATGTTTGATATCTTCTTTCTTCCCTTTTTCTAGAGTAGTACACTATCTTTTAAAAAATCTTCTTTCCTCATGTTCTACCTTTCCATACATTAGTGTACCTTTAGGAAGGCCACGGTGGTGCAGTGGTTAGTGTTGCCACCTCACAGCAAGAGCTTCTCCAGTTCGATCCTCGGCTGGGGTGCCTTCCATGTGGAGCTTGCATGTCCTCCCTGCGGTTGTGTGGGTTTCCTCCGGGTGCTCAGGTTTCCTTCCACATCCCAAAGACGAGCTGTAAATTGGCCCTAGGCGTGAGTGCATGTATGCGTGTGCCTTCTGTGGAAGGTTGGGCGCTGGGCTGGCAACTCAACACTGTAAAACTCCACTGCCAATCACAAGTGGCCAGGTGATCTGCTGTGGCAACCCCTAACTGGGAAAAGCCGAGAGAAGAAGACGAAGACATTCGTGTACCTTTACTATCCCTTCCCATATACTTACATGTATTGACATTATCATTATTGATAGTTCCCCCTTCTTCTTCTTCTTCTTCTTCTTTATTTACTAAAAAAAAATCTCCTTCTAATTTCTTCATCATCTTTAGAAAAGACTAAAAAGAGGAGCTTGTCGGTTCCGTCATCCCAGCTCCACAAAATACATTGGATCTGATGGATTCTCATTCAAAAACTTTGATGCTGCTAAAGAAGTCATCGGTACCAGGAACTGCTTCTGTTCCTAAGACCTTGACACTAAAATCTTCAGTACAACAGGAAGTTCAAATACCGTCTCAGGAAAAATGCCTCACCACTTCTTCTTCGATGCCAACTACCGCAACACAGACAATTCAACAACTTGATTTGCAAAGAGTGGTTTATTCACCATCTGTTGATCCTTTTTCTGGTGAATTGCCCGAGGTCTTTTTAAAAGGCCTGACTCACCTTCCCAAGCCTGTATCCATTCCACTAAAAGTCTCACAGAAGTTGATGTGGAGAGTCTAGTGAATAAAATTCTGTGGACGAGAGGATTTACAGGACTCCCCTCAGCTCTGACCCCTTTGGGTCTCGGAACCGATTCAGCCTTTACCCCTTTAACTACTCCTTCTCTGACCTCCTCTGAGGTTTTATATATGTCAGCTCTGAGTCGTCCAGCACTGACTGTATTGGTTCCAGAGATCTCTCTCTCTCTCTCTCTTCAGAACCAGTTATTATCCTGAGCACTTTGGCTTTGTCAGCTCCACAGACCTCTTGGAGCCATATTTGTCCTGTTGGCTCCAAGGAGCTAACATCAACTGCAAGTTATTCAGAGCCATCCCACACCTTGGATATTTGGCACTGTTCTGTTCAGCCCCAGCTTCTGTCTTGAGATCTGTCTCATTGGAGCTGGGAGTAACAATGGTTCTGAGGCAGTCCCTCTTAGTTTCAGGCTCCCTTCCCTCTTTGGGAGGACCAGTCTTCGAGGCAATGGAGAGGACTTTGTCCACAGCAGTTAGTCAGTCCCTTCCTCCTTGTTGCATATCCCATCCTCATGCTACCTTATTTGACCTATCTCTTCATTGGGGTAGCGAGTACCAAATTCACAGGACCCACAGATTCAGATTCTGTTTTCTTCTAATACCTCCAGACTATCCCCCTGAGGAGGTTCCTCAGAAGAAAAAGTGTAAGAGGAAGCACTTGGATTCCCCACAGGAATCAGTCACAAAAGAAACTGATTTTGATGAGGGGGAGGGTTCCCAAGGTCACCCCTGATGATGTCTTCTTTGGAGACATCTTAGAAAATTTGAAACAGTGGGGTGACTGGAAGTCCCAAAATCCATCCTCAGAGGAGTCGGTGTACCTGCAGGCTTTACCCTCCCATCCGCCTCTTGGGTGACTCCACCCACTGATGAGCTCATTCAGTTGATCTCGCAGCAGGCGTGGAAGGCATCAGACACCATTGAACCTATCCCCAAGAGACCGGACAAAATTTTATCTGCCCCCAAGGACAAGAAATTCTGGGCCAAAGGTTTACCGGTAGATGCCATGGCCATAGCGGCTGCCACAAAAAGGGAACTCGCTTAAGACTTCTTGGCACATTTTACCAGACTTCACAGAGATCTGATCAAAGAGCTATCAGATACCCTTGCAGAATCTGTCTCTCAGGGAGTCCAAGAGAAAGTGGCTTCCCAGTTAGCTACCCTGGAGTCTGTGTCAAACTCATCCATGAGGCTCATTGCCATGTAGACAAAGGGACCACCAGAGTGTGGGGTGGGGGGGGGGGGGTTCAGGTGTAGCTTTAAGAAGACATGCTTGGATGTGTCTATGTGATTTTGTGGAGCCATTTAAGTTGTCATTCATCGATGCTCCTTTTGACAGATCATCTCTTTTTAGCCCCAAGGTAAGAGAGATGTTATCCAGGTGTGAGAAGTATGGTAAGACCCTTTCTGCAGTGAGAGTAATGTTTTTCCACTCCCCCGAAGATCCTGTTCCAGGAATCATAGGAATGGTGTAAAAATGTGGTTCAGAAAGTCTCAAGGGCCTTTCCAGGACACACATGGAGCCCATCCCCCCGAGTCAGAGGGGGGAACTATAACGGGCTCATCGCACACGAGGCACAAGTGGCCTGCAGAACCAGGGTTCCCGGGATTCCTTCCCAGGGAAACCCTAACGGTGCTCCTGAACAGAGGCCCGATTGTCTTCCTCTGGAGGCAATCGAGTGGTGCTTTTCCCTATACCAAGACACCTGGCTAGTAATGACTTCCAATTCCTAAGTGCAGAGGATCATTTCCAGAGGTTATTCAGTTCCTTTTACTCTCCCTCCCCCCATATACAAAAACATCTTTGATGTGCCACCCATTCAGAGGGAGCAAGCAGCAATAGAAATTCAAAAGCTGCTAGAAAAAAAAGAGTCATCCAAGAAGTCCCATCAGACCAAATTGAATCCAGAACTTGCTCAAGATTTTTTTTAGTGCCAGAAAAGACAGGGGACTGGAGACCAATTTTGAATCTAAACACACTGAACAAGTCAATTCATCAAACCAAGTTCTGGATGGTCACAGTACAGTCCATATTTCTTTTCTTGGAGAAGGACAACTGGATGAGCTCAATAGATCTTCAGGATGCATATTACTATATAAAAATGGACAAACGCTTCCAGCTGGGAGCCAGTCATTACAAATTCAGGGCACTGTCCTGTGCACTCACCACAGCCCCCAGGGTGTTCACCAAATGCATGACAGCAGTAGCAGCTCACTTGTGACTGCAAGGATTTTGAGTGTTTCCATACTTGGATGACTGGCCCATCACTGCTCCTACCAGGCATCTTCTGATAGAAACAAGGGACTTTGTTCTTCAGACTTGCTCTTATTTGGGAATAACAATAAACTATGAAAAATCCCAGTTGACTCCAACTCAGACTTTACAGTTCATAGTGGCTATATTAAATATGACAATGACCGTAGCTTCTCTTCCTCCCAAAAGGCTTCAGAGAATAAGAGCACAGGTTCAAAGGAAAATGCACAGCAAGAAAATATCTGCTTGTCTAATCTTAAAGGCTCTAGGCTCCATGACAGCAACTATAATTGTAGTACCCGTAGCGAGGTATCACATGAAAATTCTACAGTGGCTTCTGGCTTCTCAATGGTCCTTTTTATGCCATTCCATATCAGACCAGATTTTGATCACCAACTGCTGCAGAAAAGGTAGCTTGGTGGATACTTTCCAAAGAGATTCTTCTAGGCAACCTATTCACCCCTTCAAAACTCAAGGCCATAGTGACCATGGATGCTTCCCAAATGGGGAGGAGGGGCATTTTCTGGGCAAGACCATCCTATGTACTTGGTCATCCTTAGAGGCTTACTTGCATATCAGTTTTCTGGGGCTAAGAGCAGAGCTTTTTGCATTGCAAGCCCTTCAAATTGGCTTCCTCTGGGAACTATTGTAATTCAAACAGACAATATGTCAGTAGTTTGGTACATCAACAAACAAGGAGGAGCAAAAGCATACCTCCTTTGTCAAGAAGCACTCAGAGTGTGGCAGTGGGCAATCTCTCCCAACTGCTTTCTGATTGCAATGCACATTCCGAGGAAATCCAGTGTAATAGTAGACAAACTGAGCAGATGTATTCTCATGCCTCATGAGTGGTCTTTCAATCCAAAAGTGGCGGAAAGGATTTTCTGTCAGTGGGGCCAGCCATGCTGTGATGTGTTTGCCTCTCCCCTAAACAAAAGTGCAGCAATTACTTTGCCCTAATTCCCCCCTCTGGGAGAGTCACCGAGAGATGCTCTTCTCCACATTTGGCCCCCCAGACTACTATACGCCTTTCCCCCAATTCCACAAATCCTGAAATTCCTACAGAAAAGCACTCAAGTTGAAGAGTGGAGTAATCATTGCACCCTTTTGGCATCAACAAATATGGTTTCCCTTTCTTTGGCCATATCTAATTCAACAACCTTGGGTTCTAGACCCAGCTCCAGACCTTCAGTCCTATCTAGAGGAACTAGTTCATCCAGGCATTTCGAAGCTCAAGCTGACAGCATGGTTCCTCCAGCACCACAAATTGCCAGGCGAATTAATCTGTTTTCCCCTGTGCACCACATTCTCATAGCTTCACACAAGCCATCCACCTGTAAACTATATACTAGTAAATGGAAGAGATTTACCATACGTGCTTGTGAAAGGGATATCGACCCCCTTTCTGCATCTGTTGGTAATATATCAGACTTCCTATCCTCTCTCTTCTATGCAGGGCATTCACCTTCTACCATTAAAATTCAACTAGCGACAATTTCAGATATCCATAATGGTTTTGGAGGACATTCCTTAGCTTCCCACAAACTTTGTAAATCCTTCTGAAAAAGGACTCTTTTGTTGAAACTTCCCTTTAAGGACACAACTCCCCCTTGGGATTTAAATCTTGTGTTACAGACCATTGTTCATTCCCCTTTCAAACCATCTGCAGACTGTGATCTAAAATGTTTGTCATAGAAAACTTTATTTTTAGTAGCTATAACCTCCACTAGGAGAATTTCAGAAATTCAGACTTTATCATGTAGGCCACCTTATCTGATATTTCACAAGAGTCTCCTTATGAACAAATCCCTCCTTTCTACCTAAAGTAGTCTCAGAATCCAATATCAATCAGTCTATTGAGTTGCCAGCCTTCTTCCTCAACTTTACAAACAAAGGTGAATAATGCCTGCACTTGCTAGATGTTCATAGACATTTACGTTTTTATCTTCACAGAATGAAAGTTGTAAGAAAATTTGACCAGATAGTCAACAAGGTGGCTTTAGCCAGATGGCTCAAGGATTGTATTTTCTTTATCTACGATACGAACAAAGTTGAATTACCTGGCCGATTAAGGCACACTTTACAAAATCTGTAGCCACTTCAGCAGTTTTCCAGTAAAGGGTGTCAATGGGTGATATTTGTGGAGCAGCAACTTGGGCTTCTCCACATACTTTTATTACTTATTGCAAATTGGATTTGGTCTCAAGGGGTAGAGCATCCTTTGGTTCAATGGTGCTCAGGAATATCCTTCCATGAGCCCTCCCAAGGTCTAAGGTAGCTGAGGACTCTTTCTTGATCATCAAGGATAAAATGAAAATTGACAACATCAGATAAAGAAGTTAGGTACTTACCATAACATCTCATCTGTGTTGTCCATTTTCATTTATCCTTGACTTCCGTCCTTCCATCCCCTGGCCTTTGAAGACTTTTTGATGGAATGGATACTTTCATATTACTTATTATACTTATTAAGGCATAGCAGATATGGTTTCCACTAAGGCCTCCTTATCTAGTCTTTATTTTTAATCCGCAAACTTGATCTAAGGTAACTGGGAGAGGGGGACTGTGGGTAAGGGTGACGTTCGACCGTTTTTGGCCTGCATGAGCCTAAGTAATGGCTGAGTCGGTTCCAGTATCGGAACCAAACCCAATCATCAAGGATAAATACAAATGGACGACACAGATGGAACGTTATGGTAAATACGTAACTTCCTTATTCTGATATAGAAAAATAAATAAAACTGTCTAATCTGTAATTTGTTTTACACCTACAATACCATTCAAACAGACTATAAGTCGGAATGGTCACTAAGTGTACAGATTGCAGTGGAAAAAAATAAAAAAGGCTTTTGTAGTCTAAAACAAAGACATTTCTAACGACATTCACTTAGCAGGGGTAAAATGAGTGCTGTATTCCACTGGAGGGTCCTGAACCACACAAACTGTTCTGTAACCAACTCTACACCCTTTATCAAGCTTCATAGTAGCACTGTGTTGGACGAGGCAATCAATTATTCAGTGTCAATCCCAACAGGAAGACCCTATGAAATCCTTCAGTTCCAACATCACTTTCTGGGTGGCCTGACCATCTTTCTTGATGAGTTTGCACAAATAAGGCACAGTTAGGACCCTCAATCCTTTTGTTAAACCAGCAATTCAAATGTTCTTGCACAAATAAGGCACAGTTAGGACCCTCAGTCCTTTTGGGTACACCAGCAATTCAAATGTTCTTGCAATGGGCACTATTCTCCAAATATGTCTGTTTCTCTGTCAGCTATTCCACTTTTACTTCCTACATGCCACTCCTTCCTGGACCCCTTCATTTTGCTGTTCAAGAAAAACAGTTACATCCAAATGGTCTAATAACATGCCATCCACTTATGTTAGTCTATTAAAAGTTTTAAACATAAAATCTTCAGTTCTAATATTCACTTTCTGGAATTCAGCCTAAATCTTCTTCAGGAATGTATTTAAAAGTGCTGATTAGGCCTCTACTCTCTGTAACTCCTGCAGTGAGTGATCTGATTGCCTGGGACTCACAGCTAGACTGCATGACCATACAGTCATTATTCATACAGCAATGTTGTACCTCCTCAAAAGTTGAGTTTGTCTTCTTTTTAATTTTCCTGTCTATAGAAGACTTGATATCAGTTGGGCCATAGGCAGGACTTAAACTTAAAAATAAATAAATAAATAAAACGTATCTGGCAATGATAACCACAATAGTGGATAAAGACCTGGGCACCTACAAACACCTTATATGCATTTATACCACCATAACAGAAGTCTTCCACTGCCATTTAGTAAGTTTATTTATCTTGATATACTTTGTTTAAAATTGCCCTCTGTTGTCTTCTAGACCAACTGATTTGACAGATATTGCTTTGCTACTGTTTATTGCTCAGTCCTTCATAACACAAGAGAATTTCTCATACTATATCATAAGTAAATGTCTCTATGTGTTGGTTTTTGCTTGTGTGTGTGCTTGTGTGTGTGTGTGTGTGTGTCTGTGTGTCTGTGTGTGTGTCTGTGTGTCTGTGTGTGTGTGTGTGTGTGTGTGTGTGTGTGTGTGTGTGTGTGTGTGTGTGTGTGTGTGTGTGTGTGTCCTAGGGCATGTTAAGTTCCTCCTGAATTCATATCCTTTTAGTATGTCTTCATTGCATTATACATATTGTCTAATTTTCTTTGTAAAGTTGTGACCTCAAAATATCCATCTGGAGAGATTATCAGTTATGAATATAAGAAATTACCATCCCTTGGGATGCACAGAAGCATCTGCCTCAGTTTGCCCCACCTTGGACACGTGTCCCTGTTAAAGAGTGCCTTGAGAATGCTGTCTGGTTAAGTGGCAACAGGAAGTATAAGGAATCAAACCCTAAACCATTGACTGCGTGAAGCAGCTTATTAACAGCTCTGAGACCTGATCCTCTGCACCAACTGCCTTGCAGTCTTCCTGTCATCAAACATGTCTCCTGCGAACCTGTTTTCTGTGTGATACCTAAATGTACCAACACTAATTTCTTCTCATAACATGAGTCACTTTTTTCCCTAGGCTTCTTTCAGCCATAGATTATACATTAGCTGCATTTCAGCTCTCGGTTGTATATAATAGAGGCAGTAGCAGTCCTGTTTTACTCCTGCTTCTGATAAAGCTGTCAGACAATGTGTTCTGTAACTATTGCTTTCAAGTGGCAGGTCTCTGATAGTTCATACAAAGTTGTCTCAGTCCACATGTGACAGTTCACTCATCTGTCAAAAGAGGGAGATTTTCATCAACAAATGCCATCTCATATATAAATGTAGGCTACAATACACCAGATAAACAAAGAGGGGGAAGGAGAGCGTGCTTTAACATGTTTCCTGAATGAGAACTCAAATGCACCGGGATAGGTATTGTGAGCTAAGTCAAAGGCTGTGGTCCAAGTCCATTTGAGGTACCATTAAGCCTCTTTTGTTTTTTGAGTCTGTCACTTTTGTATGAAGGAGGGATAATGCTCTAACACCATGCCCATATCTGAGTTTATTTATATTTGTTTACTGGGGTAGTGCATGGATTAATATTGATCAGTTTCATTCAATATCTTAGTTTTTTGAACTGCTGAAACAGTGATCCAGAGGGTCAAGCTTCAAGTCTTACTTTAAATATGCACTTCTGTAGTGCTGCTCTGATCAACTTTGACCAGCGCATTTGCCTCAGGCCTTTAATTGATAAAATAGTTTATCTGACTTTGGTTCATGGAGCATGTTGATGTCTTGTCTCCATTCCCCTTTTGCACCTGAATTGTGGAGATGTGTGTTGGTGCACCTCCTCTGTCCTCATTTGTCTGTGTGTGTGTGTGTGTGTGTGTGTGTGTGTGTGTGTGTGTGTGTGTGTGTGTGTGTGTGTGTGTGTGTGCGTGCGTGCGTGCGTGTGTGTGTGTGTGTGTGTGTGTGTGTGTGTGTGTGTGTGTGTGTGTGTGTGTGTGTGTGTGTGTGTATGTGTGCGTCAAGATTCAGAACTTGGTTACTAAATGACTGTTACAGCTGGAATCCATGCAGAAAGCTACACATTCTTAGGGATGCTTCACAGGAGCCAGTCTATCCCCTCTTCACCTGTTAAGCTGTGTGTATAATTCTTAGCAAATAACAGATAATTATGGCCTTGCATTTGTTTTTGTACCCTGCACTCTACCCAATTTACAAAATTATTATTAAGATTATTATTAAGGCTATAGCAAATATATCTAGTGACTGTAAGAATCCAGAAAATCAGCAGATCAGTCTTAGAAGTTTAATAACAATTTAGCTACTCCAGATCCTTTGTTCTTCGTTATACATTTACTTAGGTAGAATTAAAGTCTTCTGGTTGTATTGTATTTATTTACAGATATGGGGAGGCAATGCCGAAGTGGACCAAGCTCTGCTGACCACAGGCTGTGGAAGTACTTCACCAGGAGCCATTACTGCCCCAGCGAATGTGGTAATCACCAGGTTCCAGTCACAAGATAATGTTGGAGCAGGATTTGCAGCATCATTCAACAGCAGTACGTACTCATTTATGTTTATTTTAAAATATGTTTATTTTAAAATGCATTTACAAACTTTGCAAACTAAGAGCATGCAAATTCTGTACTGATGTCAGTGGCATTTTGTTGTGCTGTTAATGTAATTTTGCTTGTGTATGTCTACCCCATTTTATGGTGCTAGGAGCTAAACAACTGCACACCCTGTGGCAATTTGAGTACAAACAAATAAGCAAAGTAGTGTCTGTAAAAAAGCATTACACAGTCCTTAATTATAGACAAATGCTATTAACATTTTACTTGGAATAGCCACCTCATTTGGTGTAGACAGATAATCCCTGACTATGATCCAAGTCCAATTAGCATCTCAGGCACTGG
The DNA here is from genome assembly GCF_019279795.1 of Protopterus annectens. Classification (NCBI taxonomy): domain Eukaryota; kingdom Metazoa; phylum Chordata; order Ceratodontiformes; family Protopteridae; genus Protopterus; species Protopterus annectens. Next base: position 123,877,074 of record NC_056728.1, read on the forward strand.
AGGATTTGGCTAGGGAAGAGAAAGGTATGGAAAGCCGGATACTGTTCTCCTGTCTGGGAGTGGGATAATAAGTGCATCCTTGGAGTCTTGACTCCATGTAAAATGGAGACCAGAGTTTACCAGCAGTACTTGCCTTTCAGAAAAGCAGGGTTGTTGAAGGGGCACCTGTTGAGGATGTGGGAGACATTAATCTCACTTACACCTATTGAATGTTATTCCTTGGTAAGTTGCAGGCATGTGCAGAGGAAATGGATGAGGTTTAAAGGACCCTCTCTCAGTTCACTGAACCAGGGTGATGGCAGCACTCATGCTACCCAAGCTTCTCTTCTGGGATAAAAGAATTAACTACACGGCTTTTACATCCAGAAAGAATGAAGAGGTTAGCTGGGCAGGCAGGATAGAGCCTTGATGGTCAACGATGTTTAGGGAGAAAAAAATATAAATTGCTGAAAATGTATCAGCTAAATAACATAATTCTTCTTTCTGATTAAAGTATCTTAAATAATTTACAAGATTATTGATAACATAACAAAAATGTAAAAGACCTCCTTCTCTGCTCATTGTATCTAGTATGCTGACATCAGTAACCCACCTACTACTTCCTAATTTTACTATATGAAGAGGAATGCTACAACAGCAGCAGCAGCAGAATTTCAATGAGAAATTGTTCGAGATAATATTCTTTCTAAATGTATTTTCTGGATTTTGAGGTTAGCTCATCTCCAGGTAGGCAAAATGGTGGATATGCATTTCTTCTACTTACAATGTGAAATATACCACACAGAGTCTAGCTGACAAATATCACAACAGTAATATTTTTGAGGGGAGGCTATACCCCCTTCCATCTAATAAAGTGAGGGCTCACCCTCCAGAGCTGTAAATGTACTGTCTTTGCAGCTGCACCAACTATCAGCTTGGAGAAAAGGGAATCAAGATAATTAATTTTTCTCCAAGATGTTACAACCCTAAAGGTAGTATATTTAGAGAATGGTAGTATGTATGCAAAGCTCTCGCATTGGGAGTGCAGGATAACACAGTATCCCTGATCCCGGCAAAATACTTTAAATTACGATGAGTTACTGGTATGGGCAGCTGGGGTGGTGCAATAGCATGACTGTTCAGCCTTTGATAAGCTTGACTTCAGTTTTGCCAATCAGACTCTTGGATATGGTGTTTCAGCCTTTTAGGGATCACTTGGTGAAGAGTTTCTAAAATCTTATTTGCTAAACCTTTTAGAATTAGACTGAGTTAACATTCCTTCTTACTCATATGCATTGCATTTGGTTCTTGAAATGAGAAATTAAATAAGACAGCTGAGAAAATAATAAACACGTACCTGCTGGAATGTACAACATGCCGTATTTTACTGATG